>NC_134354.1:64926203-65073703 GCF_048569485.1 Anomaloglossus baeobatrachus
ATCCAAAAAAAACGTATTGGCAGTATTTGCTGCTATGTATATTTTGCTATATCAGGAAATGTTATTGGTATCTTCTGGTGATTTTACTGTAACTTAAAACATGTAACAATATTTCCTTCTAGTGATAGGTCTTTTATAATTTTAAAGTGTATGGTGCATTTCTGGTGGGTTACACAATAAGCTGTCATGGCTGTATGAAATTCTAATATATCTGACCATTGGAATGGGGCCTATAAGAATCAATGTTAAAATTGTTGGCAGCCTTCAATTACTGAAAGAAAAACCCACAATGGTCACAGAAATAACTTCAATCTGACAAAAGTAATAATAAATAAAAAAACTATGAAAATGAACAAATGAAAGGCAGACATTAACTTCGAACCATGCTTTTGTCGCGGGCGGGGAGGAGGGTGTCAGCACACTACGCTCACCCCTTCTGCTCGGGTCCGGCGGCTGCTCAGTGGTGGCTCGAGCGGTGGGCCGGATCCCGGGGGTTTCTCGAGCGGCACTCCTCGCCCTTGAGTGAAAGGGGGTTTGGGGTGTTGAAATATTGTCCGTGACGCCACCCACGGTTGTGGTGATTTCACCACCGCTGCTTTATATGTGGGTCCCGAGAATGATGGCGTGTAGCAGCAAGGTGTTGGGTTGCCCCTCCGTGGGTAGGGGTTGGTGATCCCGGGGCCCGGTGATGATGTGCAGGGTGCAGGGCCTGGTGGGCGCAGGGACGCGGGGGCAGCGCTGTGCCTTGCGGCACAGTGGTACTCACTCAGCCTGAGACGTTGACACAGTTTTTAGTAAAACACTCGGCTGGATGGACGGGTACCCCCAGACGGCTGCGGTTGTTGTTCTCCCCTGACCCAGTCTGATGGTGTAAGTCTTTTCGTCCACTTCCGTGCACCCTTCTCCTGCACTCCGGCTTCCAGCTGGCTCCCCGGTTCCGTACCGGTGGGCCACTGCCCAGCCCCGGCTACCTTCGGTTCCACCAGCTGTCTCCCCGGATCCCTGCAGACGGCACTTAGCGTCTGCCGGACTCTCTCTACGAGGCCCTAGGCTCCAACCTAGGCCCCTGGCTCCGTCTGCCTCTCTGCAGACCTTCACTCTTCCTCTCCTAGGACTAGACTGGGCTTGTTTCCTGCCTCAAGCCAGCTAACCCCTGGGTGGGCGTCCCATCTCCTCACTCCGCCCACCTGGTGTGTCAGTCTGAGCCTGAGGAAAGGAATCAAGTTTCACTGGGGATGTCTGCTGTGAAACTGCTGGGGGTGGGGGTGTGTGTGTGTTTTGTTATCTGTGTCCCCTGGCTTGTCCAGGGCGACACATTCCCCCTTAGCAAAATGCAGACCGTCCCCGGGCTGCCCGTCCATCACCGGTTTTATTTTTCTTTTAAACTGCAAAAGATAAAAACATCAAACACAAGCATTTTCAATCCTCCCAAAATGGGATGCACATTACTTTAACGTTGCAGTAACAGTCCAACACTTTTAATAATAACAATATAACGGTTCCTTCGGTCACCCACCCAAACAACCTAGCCTTGGTGCTGCCCCTAAAACCCAGGCAGCACCCCTTGACCCCAGTCCAGGAACGGCTCCAGATTGGTCAACGGACCGGTACTTCGCTGCCGTTGCGGCCGGGCGGACTGTCGGAGCCGTCGTCATCTCCGTCGCGGCCGGGCGGACTGCTGGGGCCGGTGGCAGGGCGATGACAAAGGTGAGGCCTGGGGACCCCAGGTCTGGGTCCTCCCCCACAGACGCTGCAGGCACCGCTACCGGTAACAGGGGTAACGGCTCGGTGCATCGCTGCGGCGGCCTCTTCCAGGAACCAAATGCTGGCAGAGTCCTGGCGTCCCTGCTTCCACAGCCGCGGTTCACATGCGGCCGGATGCCATCCCGCCCCCCTTAGCTTCTTTTTAGCACTTCCTTCTTCAGGGGGCGGGGCTCCACTTTCGCGCCTTTCCTGCTCGGGGAAGACGCTCGAGCGGGAAATTTTCGCGCCCAAAATGGCGGTTTCTGAAATCTTTCAGCCGGATACCTCCGGCGGTAACAAGGCGCACCTCTACCAAACGCAGAGCGGTAGGATCCTGTTCGTGATGCCAAGTTGTCGCGGGCGGGGAGGAGGGTGTCAGCACACTACGCTCACCCCTTCTGCTCGGGTCCGGCGGCTGCTCAGTGGTGGCTCGAGCGGTGGGCCGGATCCCGGGGGTTTCTCGAGCGGCACTCCTCGCCCGTGAGTGAAAGGGGGTTTGGGGTGTTGAAATATTGTCCGTGACGCCACCCACGGTTGTGGTGATTTCACCACCGCTGCTTTATATGTGGGTCCCGAGAATGATGGCGTGTAGCAGCAAGGTGTTGGGTTGCCCCTCCGTGGGTAGGGGTTGGTGATCCCGGGGCCCGGTGATGATGTGCAGGGTGCAGGGCCTGGTGGGCGCAGGGACGCGGGGGCAGCGCTGTGCCTTGCGGCACTGTGGTACTCACTCAGCCTGAGACGTTGACACAGTTTTTAGTAAAACACTCGGCTGGATGGACGGGTACCCCAGACGGCTGCGGTTGTTGTTCTCCCCTGACCCAGTCTGATGGTGTAAGTCTTTTCGTCCACTTCCGTGCACCCTTCTCCTGCACTCCGGCTTCCAGCTGGCTCCCCGGTTCCGTACCGGTGGGCCACTGCCCAGCCCCGGCTACCTTCGGTTCCACCAGCTGTCTCCCGGATCCCTGCAGACGGCACTTAGCGTCTGCCGGACTCTCTCTACGAGGCCCTAGGCTCCAACCTAGGCCCCTGGCTCCGTCTGCCTCTCTGCAGACCTTCACTCTTCCTCTCCTAGGACTAGACTGGGCTTGTTTCCTGCCTCAAGCCAGCTAACCCCTGGGTGGGCGTCCCATCTCCTCACTCCGCCCACCTGGTGTGTCAGTCTGAGCCTGAGGAAAGGAATCAAGTTTCACTGGGGATGTCTGCTGTGAAACTGCTGGGGGTGGGGGTGTGTGTGTGTTTTGTTATCTGTGTCCCCTGGCTTGTCCAGGGCGACACACTTTCACAATATTTATAAAAAATAAAACTCATGAAACAGGCCTGGACAGAAATGATGGTACCAATTAAAATAATGTGACAAAAGGAACATGTTAAATCAAGCTGTGTCCACTAATAAACATCACAGGTGTCTACAATCTTGCAATCAGTCAGTGGGCCTGTATATTGGGCTACAGATACTCAATGTGCTGTTTGGTGACATGGTGCGTACCACACTCAACATGGACCAGAGATGTGAAGGAAAGAGTTGTCTCAGGAGATTAGAAAGAAAATTATAGACATGCATGTTAAAGGTAAAGGTTACAAGACCATCTACAAGCAGCTTGATGTTCCTGTGAGTACAGTTGCAGATATTATTCAGAAATTTAAGATCCATGGGACTGTAGCCAACCTCCCTGGACATGGCTGCAGGAGGAAAATTGATGACAAATCAAAGAGACGGATAATAGGATAATACGAATAGTAACAAAAGAGCCCAGAAAACCTTCTAAAGAGATTAAAGGTGAACTTCAAGCTCAAGGAACATGAGTATCAGATCGCACCATCCATCATTATTTGAGTCAAAGTGGACTTCATGGGAGATGACCAAAGAGGACACCATTGTTGAAAAAAAATTATAAAAAAGCAAGACTTGAAATTGCCGAACTACATGTTGACAAGCCACAAAGCTTCTGGAAAAATGTCCCATGGACAGATGAGACAAAAATGGAACTTTTTGGCAAGGCACATCAGCTTTATGTCCACTGATGGAAAAATGAAGCACATCAAGAAAAGAACACTGTCCCTACTATGAATTATGAAGGAGGCTCTGTTATGTTCTGGGGCTGCTTTGTTGCATCTGGCACAAGGTGTCTTAAATCTGTGCAGGGTACAATGAAATATCAAGACTATAAAGGGATTCTAGAGAGAAATGTGCTGCCCAGTGTCAGAAAGCTTGGTCTCAGTCGCAGGTCATGGGTCTTGCAACAGGATAATGACCCAAAACACACACAGCTAAAAACACCCAAGAGTGGCTAAGAGGAAAACATTGGACTATTCTGAAGTGGCTTCTATGAGCCCTGACCTAAATCCTATTGAGCATCTTTAGAAAGAGCTGAAACATGCCGTCTGGAAATGGCAACCTTCAAACACCAGACAACTGGAGCAGTTTGCTCTTGAGGAGTCGCCAAAATACCTGTTGAGAGGTGCAGAAATCTCATTCACAGTTACAGGAATCGTTTGATTGCAGTGATTGTCTCAAAAGGTTGTGCAACAAAATGTTAAGTTAAGGAGGGAACCATCATTTCTGTCCAGGCCGATTTCATAAGTTTTTTTAAAAAAAATCTGTGGAAGCAGAAAAGCAGCAATGTCTGACTTTCATTTATTAATTTTCATAGATTTTTTTACTTTTGTCAGATTCAAGTTATTTCTGTGAATATTGTGGGTTTTTCATTTCATTAAATGAGGGGTACCAAGAATTTTGACCATGTGTGTAAGGGGCACTTTGCACACTACGACATCGCAGCTGCGATGTCGGTGTGGTCAAATCGAAAGTGACGCACATCCGGCGTCGCAGTCGATATCGTAGTGTGTAAATCCTTTATGATACGATTAACGAGCGCAAAAGCGTCATTATCGTATCATCGGTGTAGGGTCCGGCATTTCCATGAATTGGGAAATACCGATGTTACGATGTTGTTCCTCGTTCCTGCGGCAGCATACATCGCTGTGTGTGAAGCCGCAGGAGCGAGGAACATCTCCTACCTGCATCCTGTGGCTCACCCCGGCTATGCGGAAGGAGGTGGGCGGGATGTTTACGTCCCGCTCATCTCCGCCCCTCTGCTTCTATTGGCCGCCTGCCGTGTGACGTCGCTATGACGCCGCACGACCCGCCCTTAATAAGGAGGCGGTTCGCCGGCCAGAGCGATGTCGCAGGGCAGGTGAGTGCATGTGAAGCTGATAATGTTCGCTACGGCAGCTATCATCATGATATTGTAGCTGCGACGGGGGCGGGGACTATCACGCACGGCATCGCAGCATCGGCTTGCGATGTCGTAGTGTGCAAAGTGCCCCTTAGTGTTCACCAAAGATAGAGATCTTCGATCATTACTGTGAAAACACGGACAGGAGCTGACTGTGGAACTGGTCATGAACTTTTGACATCAAAGATTAGACTCAAGCTGCAAAAAAGAAATAAACAACAGGTCGTTTCCAACGTCGATTTGACCAACATACCTGAGGTTTGTTGGAACGGTCTACTCAACCGATTTACATCACTGGACATGGGGGAAAGAAAACTTAGAAATTATGGACACATATAAGGACTATTATTACTGAAGAAGCCATTAACCCAATAAACAAGAGGCAAAAGAGACCCTAGCAGACATATTTATTAGAAGAGACCTTAAAAATCATAGAAGAAAGAAAAATGGTAAAAGCAAAAGGTAAAAAGCAGGACACAGTCAACATCAGTAAAAGAATAAAGGGAGCCATTTAATAATACAAACAACTTTATTACCAAAAGATATGTAGATATAGAAAGCAAACATCTGAATGGCAAGACCGTTAAAGCATACCCAAAGATCAAAGAAATGCAATAAAAGTTTCCATCAAGAGTGGGAATGTTGAAAGACACCAACGGTAACAAACTAACTGAGCCAGAATAGATGCAGGAGAGATATAAAGAATACACAGGGCATCTCTACAAAAAATGACTCAGTGATAGAGGATGAAACTGAGACTGGAAAGGGTTCTGAGCTGAACAATAAAGTGCCTGGATGTCACAATATTCTAATACAGCTAATAAAGTCTTCTGAAACAACAGTTGATGTGGTCACATGTCTGTGTCAATTAGAGATGAGCGAACCGGTCGCGGTTCGGCTCGAGGTCGGCTCGCCGAACGGGGGTCCCGTTCGAGTTCGGTTCGTCGAACGTTCGACGAACCGAACTCGAGCCAATAGGCTATAATGGGAGGCAATCACAAACACAGAAAAATGCATGATAAATGTACACAAACAGTTAATAAACATTGCCATAACACTTACCGGTCCCCGCGATCCCTTCTGCACTCTGTCTCCTGCCGCTATTCCATCCGATGATCGCTGAATCCTCCCGTGACCGGCACTGCCAGCAGAGATGCAGGACCTGTCGTGACGTCAGAATAGCCATGTGACCAGTCACGTGGCTATTATCTCATTGGCTACAGACTGGTCACATGACTATGACGCGTCATGTAGGACCTGCGAGTGCATCTCTCCGGTACACGGTGCACATATGTGTATCGCCGTGTACCGGCGACATGCTCTAGCACACGGTCGACTCCCCATTCCGTTAGGGACCGGCTGACACAGCCGGTGATTAACGGAGGTTGCCATAGCAACGCAGTTAGCGGTGACGTCACCGCTAACCGCGGCTCCGAGAGCACCGTTGCTATGGTAACGCGTCTATCAGAGTTACCGCTAGCAGCACTGATCACTCACGGAGTGAAGGCTGCACGCTGCTTCCCGATTGTAGTGAGGATTGTAGTGAGGATGGAGGTTCCTCAGCCCCAAGTGATGAGCTGGGTAAACTCATCCTCACTACAATCGTCACTACTACTACACTAGTGAGGATTGTAGTGAGGATGGAGGTTCCTCAGCCCCAAGTGATGAGCTGGGTAAACTCATCCTCACTACAATCGTCACTACTACTACACTAGTGAGGATTGTAGTGAGGATGAGGTTCCTCAGCCCCGAATGATGAGCTGGGTAAACTCATCCTCACTACAATCGTCACTACTACTACACTAGTGAGGATTGTAGTGAAGATGGAGGTTCCTCAGCCCCAAGTGATGAGCTGGGTAAACTCATCCTCACTACAATCGTCACTACTACTACACTAGTGAGGATTGTAGTGAGGATGAGGTTCCTCAGCCCCGAATGATGAGCTGGGTAAACTCATCCTCACTACAATCGTCACTACTACTACATTAGTGAGGATTGTAGTGAGGATGAGGTTCCTCAGCCCCAAGTGATGAGCTGGGTAAACTCATCCTCACTACAATCGTCACTACTACTACACTAGTGAGGATTGTAGTGAGGATGGAGGTTCCTCAGCCCCAAGTGATGAGCTGGGTAACCACCTCAATCCTCAACGTCACTACTACTACACTAGTGAGGATTGTAGTGAGGATGGAGGTTCCTCAGCCCCAAGTGATGAGCTGGGTAAACTCATCCTCACTACAATCGTCACTACTACTACACTAGTGAGGATTGTAGTGAGGATGAGGTTCCCCAGCCCCAAGTGATGAGCTGGGTAAACTCATCCTCACTACAATCGTCACTACTACTACACTAGAGAGAAAGAAGACAGAAGAGCAGGATCGTGGAGGGCTGACAGGGGGTAATAAAGATGGAGTCTCTAATGTGTCTGTGTATTTATTTCTATTAAAGTATTTTTTCTCTGTGTGGTGTTTTTTTTTAACCCTTTATTGGAGATTCTTAATGGCCGGGTCAAACGTGCCTGACATTAAGAATCTCTGGCTTAATACTGGCCAGTAAAACAAAGCCAGTATTAACTCATGATTACCCAACAAGCCACCCGGCTCCAGGGCTGTTGGAAGAGTTGGATACAGCGCCAGATGATGGCGCTTCTATGAGAGCGCCATTTTCTGGGACGGCTGCGGACTGAAATTCGCAGCAGAGGCGCCCAGAAACCTCGGGCTAACCTGTGCTGCGGATTCCAATCCCCAGCTGCCTAGTTGTACCCGGCTGGACACAAAAATGGGGCGAAGCCCACGTCATTTGTTTTTTAATTATTTCATGAAATAAGTGAAATAATTAAAAAAAATGGGCTTCCCTATATTTTTGGTTCCCAGCCGGGTACAAATAGGCAACTGGGGGTTGGAGGCAGCCCGTGGCTGCCTGCTGTACCTGGCTAGCATACAAAAATATGGCGAAGCCCACGTCATTTTTTTGGTGGGCAAAAAAATTCTGCATACAGTCCTGGATGGAGTATGCTGAGCCTTGTAGTTCTGCAGCTGCTGTCTGCTCTTCTTCATACAGACAGACAGCAGCTGCAGAACTACAAGGCTCAGCATACTCCATCCAGGACTCTATGCAGAAGTTTTTTGCCCCCTGAAAAAATTATGTGGCCATATTTTTGTATGCTAGCCAGGTACAGCAGGCAGGTACGGCTGCCCCCAACCCCCAGTTGCCTATTTGTACCCGGCTGGGAACCAAAAATAAAGGGAAGCCCTTTTTTTATTATTTCATGAATTTCATGAAACAATTAGAAAACAAATGACGTAGGCTTCGCCCCATTTTTGTGTCCAGCCAGGTACAACTAGGCAGCTGGGGATTGGAATCCGCAGCACAGGTTGGCCTGAGCTTTCTGGGCCCCACTGCTGCGAATTGCAGTCTGCAGCCGCCTCAGAAAATGGCATTTTCATAGAAGCGCCATCTTCTGGCGCTGTATCCAACTCTTTCAGCACCTGCCTGCTATACCTGGCTAGCATACAAAAATATGGCGAAGCTCACGTCCTTTTTTTGTAGTTTTTTGGCAAAAAAAATAAAAATGCTTCCCTGGATTTTCCATTGCCAGTGAAGGTAACACCAAGCAGTGGGGGTTAGCAGCCAGTAGCTGCTTGGATTACCCTTACCTAGCAATACAAAAAATGCAGCGGGAGGCCATATATATTTTTTTTAATTATTTATTTAAATAACTAAAAACAAAATGGGCTTCCCTGTATTTTGATTGCTGGACATCACAGTGCTGTAAAAATAAATCTTTAAAAAAATGACGTAGCGGTCTGCGGTATTTTTGATTCTCAGCACAGATAAAGCAGACAGCTATGGGTTGCCACCCCAGTCTGCCTGCCGTTACCTTGGTTGGCAATCAAAATACAGGGAAGCCCATTAATTTTTTCTATTTAAAAAATAGTTAAAAAAAAAATGACGTTGGGTCCCCCCATTTTTGATAGCTAGCTAAGGTAAAGCAGACGGCTGTAGCCTGAAAACCACAGCTGGCAGCTTTACCGTGGTTGGGGATCCAATGTGGAGGTCCCCTCAGGCTCTTTTTTATAATTATTTTATAAATATTAATAATTACACAATAAAAGTAGGGTCCCCCCCAAATTGGATCACCAACCAAGGTAAAGCGGACAGCTGTGGTCTGGTATTCTCAGGGTGGGAAGGTCCATAGTTATTGGGCCTTCACAGCCTAAAAATAGCAGGCCGCAGGCACCCCAGACGTGGCGCATCCACTAGATGCGCCAATCCTGGCGCTTCACCCCAGCTCATCCTGTGCCCTGGTGCAGTGGCAAACGGGGTAATAAATCGGGTTGATACTAGCTGTAAAGTCACCTGAGATCAAGCCCAGCAGTTTGTGATGTCATGGCGTCTATTAGATACCCAACATCATAAACTGTCAGTACTAACAAAAAAAAAAATCGACAAAAGAAATTTATTTGAAAAAACAGTCCCCAAAACATTTCCTATTTCACCAATTTATTGTAAGAAAAAAAATAAAGGGGTCCCACGACGACACTGGACCGTCTAGAATATGGGGGGGAGACACTCAGGGAACGTATCCCCCATTTTCTAGGAGTGCGGACCCTTCATGTGAGGAGTGTGGGTGCAATGAATCTGCACTCACTCTCCCCGGGTCCACAGCAGCAGAGTCCATGTCGTAATGGTTGCTACCAAAGTTGCAATGCCCTGCTCATGAGGTAAGGGCATGCCTAATCAGGAGAACTACTGTAGAGGAAGCTCTGCTCACTAGTATATAGGTGCTCAGAGGTAATAATAGATAAAATTAGTGAGTAGCCTCGGCACTCTAAATCTCCCAGACTAAGTCAGTAAGTCACAACGGATAGTAATGCAAAGAAGGGAATTTTGTTTACTTACCGTAAATTCCTTTTCTTCTAGCTCCAATTGGGAGACCCAGACAATTGGGTGTATAGCTTCTGCCTCCGGAGGCCACACAAAGTATTACACTTAAAAGTGTAAAGCCCCTCCTCTTCCGCCTATACACCCCCCGTGCCTCATGGGCACCTCAGTTTTGGTGCAAAAGCAAGAAGGAGGAAAGTTATAAATTGGTTTAAAGTAAATTCAATCCGAAGGAATTTCGGAGAACTGAAACCATTCAACATGAACAACATGTGTACACAAAGAACAACAGCCCGAAGGGAACAGGGGCGGGTGCTGGGTCTCCCAATTGGAGCTAGAAGAAAAGGAATTTACGGTAAGTAAACAAAATTCCCTTCTTCTTTGTCGCTCCATTGGGAGACCCAGACAATTGGGACGTCCAAAAGCAGTCCCTGGGTGGGTAAAATAATACCTCTTAATAGAGCCATAAAAACGGCCCTTTCCTACAGGTGGGCAACCGCCGCCTGAAGGACTCGCCTACCTAGGCTGGCATCTGCCGAAGCATAGGCATGCACCTGATAGTGTTTCGTGAAAGTGTGCAGGCTCGACCAGGTAGCCGCCTGACACACCTGCTGAGCCGTAGCCTGGTGCCGCAAAGCCCAGGACGCACCCACGGCTCTGGTAGAATGGGCCTTCAGCCCTGATGGAACCGGAAGCCCGGAAGAACGGTAGGCTTTGAGAATTGGTTCCTTAATCCACCGAGCCAGGGTTGATTTGGAAGCCTGTGACCCCTTACGCTGGCCAGCGACAAGGACAAAGAGTGCATCCGAGCGGCGCAGGGGCGCCGTACGAGAAATGTAGAATCTGAGCGCTCTCACCAGATCCAACAAGTGCAAATCCTTTTCACATTGGTGAACTGGATGTGGACAAAGAGAAGGTAAGGAGATATCCTGATTGAGGTGAAAGGGTGATACCACCTTAGGGAGAAATTCCGGAACGGGCCGCAGAACCACCTTGTCCTGGTGAAACACCAGGAAAGGAGCTTTGCATGACAGCGCTGCTAGCTCAGACACTCTGCGAAGCGATGTGACTGCTACTAGGAAGACAACTTTCTGCGAAAGGCGTGAAAGAGAAATATCTTTCATTGGCTCGAAGGGCGGTTTCTGAAGAGCCATCAGAACCCTGTTCAGATCCCAGGGCTCTAACGGACGCTTGTAAGGAGGGACTATGTGACAAACCCTCTGCAGGAACGTGCGTACCTTTGGAAGTCTGGCTAGGCGCTTCTGGAAAAAGACAGAGAGCGCTGAGACTTGTCCCTTAAGGGAGCCAAGCGACAAACCTTTTTCCAATCCGGATTGAAGGAAGGAAAGAAAGGTAGGTAAGGCAAATGGCCAGGGAGTAAAACCCTGATCCGAGCACCAGGATAAGAATATTCTCCACGTCCTGTGGTAGATCTTGGCGGACGTTGGTTTCCTGGCCTGTCTCATAGTGGCAATGACCTCTTGAGACAACCCTGAAGACGCTAGGACCCAGGACTCAATGGCCACACAGTCAGGTTGAGGGCCGCAGAATTCAGATGGAAAAACGGACCTTGAGATAGCAAGTCTGGACGGTCTGGTAGCGCCCACGGTTGACCCACCGTGAGATGCCACAGATCCGGGTACCACGACCTCCTCGGCCAGTCTGGGGCGACGAGGATGGCGCGGCGGCAGTCGGACCTGATCTTGCGTAACACTCTGGGCAACAGTGCCAGAGGAGGAAACACATAAGGCAGTTGAAACTGCGACCAATCCTGCACTAATGCGTCTGCCGCCAGAGCTCTGTGATCTTGAGACCGTGCCATGAATGCCGGGACCTTGTTGTTGTGCCGGGACGCCATTAGGTCGACGTCCGGCATCCCCCAGCGGCAACAGATCTCTTGAAACACGTCCGGGTGAAGGGACCATTCCCCTGCGTCCATGCCCTGGCGGCTGAGAAAGTCTGCTTCCCAGTTTTCTACACCCGGGATGTGAACTGCGGATATGGTGGATGCTGTGGCTTCCACCCACAGTAGAATCCGTCGGACCTCTTGGAAGGCTTGCCGACTGCGTGTTCCGCCTTGGTGGTTGATGTATGCCACCGCTGTGGAGTTGTCCGATTGAATTCGGATCTGTTTGCCTTTCAGCCACGGCTGGAACGCTTTTAGGGCTAGGTATACTGCCCTTATCTCCAGAACATTGATCTGCAGGGAGGACTCTGGCTGAGTCCAGGTACCCTGAGCTCTGTGGTGGATAAAGACCGCTCCCCATCCTGACAGACTCGCGTCCGTCGTGACCACCGCCCAGGATGGGGGTAGGAAGGATTTCCCCTTCGACAATGAAGTGGGAAGAAGCCACCACCGAAGGGAGGCTTTGGCTGCCTGAGAAAGGGAGACGTTCCTGTCGAGGGACGTCGACTTCCTGTCCCATTTGCGGAGAATGTCCCATTGAAGTGGACGCAGATGAAACTGCGCAAAAGGAACTGCCTCCATTGCTGCCACCATCTTCCCTAGGAAGTGCATGAGGCGCCTCAAGGGGTGTGACTGGCCTTGAAGGAGAGATTGCACCCCTGTCTGTAGTGAACGCTGTTTGTCCAGCGGAAGCTTCACTATCGCTGAGAGCGTATGAAACTCCATGCCAAGATATGTCAGTGATTGGGCCGGTGTCAGATTTGACTTTGGGAAATTGATGATCCACCCGAATCTCTGGAGAGTCTCCAGAGCAATGTTCAGGCTGTGTTGGCATGCCCCTCGAGAGGGTGCCTTGACAAGCAGATCGTCTAAGTAAGGTATCACCGAGTGTCCCTGAGAGTGTAGGACTGCTACCACTGTAGCCATGACCTTGGTGAAGACCCGTGGTGCTGTCGCCAAGCCGAAAGGCAGTGCCACGAACTGAAGGTGTTCGTTTCCTATGGCGAAACGTAGGTAGCACTGATGCTCTGGTGCAATCGGTACGTGGAGATAAGCATCTTTGATGTCGATTGATGCCAGGAAGTCTCCTTGGGACATTGAGGCGATGACGGAGCGGAGCGATTCCATCCGGAACCGCCTGGTTTTCACGTGTTTGTTGAGCAGTTTTAGGTCCAGAACAGGACGGAAAGATCCGTCCTTTTTTGGCACCACAAACAGGTTGGAGTAAAAACCGTGGCCCTGTTGCTGTAGAGGAACAGGGATCACCACTCCTTCTGCCTTCAGAGTGCACACCGCCTGAAGAAGAGCATCGGCTTGCTCGGGGGGCGGAGATGTTCTGAAAAAACGAGTCGGAGGACGAGAGCTGAACTCTATCCTGTAACTGTGAGACAGAATGTCTCTCACCCAACGGTCTTGTACCTGTGGCAGCCAGGCGTCGCAAAAGCGGGAGAGCCTGCCACCGACCGAGGATGCGGTGTGAAGAGGCCGAAAGTCATGAGGAGGCCGCTTTAGAAGCGGTTCCTCCGGCGGTCTTTTTAGGACGTGACTTAGACCGCCATGAATCGGAGTTCGACTGACTCTTCTGTGGCCTGTTGGACGATGAGAATTGAGACCTGCCCGCGGGCCGAAAGGACCGAAATCTCGATTGTCCCTTCCGTTGTTGAGGTCTCTTCTGTTTGGGCTGGGGTAAGGAAGAATCCTTTCCCTTGGATTGTTTAATGATTTCATCCAATCGCTCACCAAACAGGCGGTCGCCAGAAAATGGCAACCCGGTTAAGAATTTTTTGGAAGCCGAGTCTGCCTTCCATTCACGTAGCCACATGGCCCTGCGGACCACCACCGAATTGGCGGATGCTACCGCCGTACGGCTCGTAGAGTCCAGGATAGCATTAATGGCGTAGGCCGCAAACGCCGACGCCTGAGTGGTTAATGACACCACCTGCGGAGCAGAGGCACGTGTGACCGCATTAATCTGCGAGTGACAAGCTGAGATAGCTTGGAGAGCCCATACGGCTGCAAATGCCGGAGCATAGGACGCGCCGATAGCCTCATAGATGGATTTCAACCAGAGCTCCATCTGTCTGTCAGTGGCATCTTTGAGTGAAGCCCCATCTTCCACTGCAACTATAGATCTAGCCGCCAGTCTGGAGACTGGAGGATCCACTTTGGGACACTGAGCCCAAACCTTGACAACGTCAGGGGGGAAAGGGTAACGTGTGTCCTTAAGGCGCTTAGAAAAGCGTTTATCTGGACAAGCTCGGTGCTTCTGGACTGACTCTCTAAAGTCGGAGTGATCCAGAAACGTACTCAATGTACGCTTAGGAAACCTAAAACGGAATTTCTCCTGCTGAGAAGCTGACTCCTCAATTGGAGGCGCTGGGGGAGAAAGCTCCAACACCTGATTGATGGACGCTATAAGGTCATTCACTATGGCGTCTCCCTCTGGCGTATCTAGGTTGAGAGCGGCTTCAGGATCAGAATCCTGATCTGCCACCTCCGCTTCATCCTCCAGAGAGTCCTCCTGCTGAGACCCTGAGCAGTGTGATGAAGTCGAGGGAATTTCCCAGCGAGCCCGCTTAGGTGGTCTGGGACTGCGGTCCATGTCAGAGACCTCATTTTGGGACCTATAAGTCACCCCAGGAGCATTTTGCTGCTCCAACTGAGGGGGGCCTAGGGTCAATGAAACAACAGTGCCCGGGGCCTGAGTTACCGGCCTGGACTGCAAGGCTTCTAGTATCTTAGCAGACCATTTATCGATACTCTCAGACAGTTTGTCAGCAAATATTGCAAACTCTGTCCCTGTCACCTGGACAGTGGTAGCAGGTGGTTCCCCTTGGGCCACCAGTGGCAGAGGCTCCGGCTGAGTAAGTGCCACAGGGGCCGAGCATTGCACACAATGAGGATCGGTGGAACCTGCCGGTAGTATAGCCGCACATGAAGTACAGGTGGCAAAGTAAGCCTGTGCTTTGGCACCCTTGCTTTTTGCGGACGACATGCTGTTGTCTCCTCTGAGTACAATGCAGGTTGGTATATAGCCAAAAATCAACAGTGCGACCGTACAGTGTAAGTGTACAGCATATAAGCATATATATATATATATATATATATGTACACTTTAGCACTCAGTGGGGCCAGCACCCAGGTGCTGCTTACCGACCGCTAAAAGCGGTTGTGTGATCAACAGATTCCCTTGCCTGGGTCTCCCAGAGCCTGCTTTCTCTCCTCTCCAGCGTCAGAGTTGCTGACAGTAATGGCTGTCGGCGTTCTGTGGGGAGGAGGGGGCCGTGGGCGTGCCCCAGAAAGTGCGGGAATCTGATGCCCCACTGTGCTGTATGAGGGGGGAGGAGAATACACAGTACTCTCCAGCCCTCAGCGCTGACGTCCTGTGCAGCGTCCCGCCCTTCCCCTGACTGGCAGGCCTGGGGGCGGGAGAAAGCGAAACTAGGCCGCAAAAGCCGGGGACTAAAGTTATAAGCGCGGCCGGCAAATAAGTGCGGCCGGCGCGGTAGTCCCCGGCGCACTAACACACCCAGCAGCGCTGCGGTGTGTATGGCACAAGCGCTTCATGCGCGGTCCCCCAGGGGGACACAGAGTACCTCCAGTAGCAGGGCCTTGTCCCTGACGATACCCGGCTCCTGTCCAGCAGATTCCCCAGGGGCTGCGGAGGGAGCACGGTCCCATGTGCCTGGAGACCGATTAGGATCCCACTTCACCCAGAGCCCTGCAGGGATGGGGAAGGAAAAACAGCATGTTGGCTCCTGCCTGTGTACCCGCAATGGGTACCTCAACCTTAACCGCACCGCCGACCAAAGTGGGGTGAGAAGGGAGCATGCTGGGGACCCTGTTATGGGTCCTCTTTTCTTCCATCCGACCTAGTCAGCAGCTGCTGCTGACTAAGATGTGGAGATATGCGTGCATGTGTGCCTCCTTCGCACAAAGCATAAAAACTGAGGTGCCCGTGAGGCACGGGGGGTGTATAGGCAGAAGAGGAGGGGCTTTACACTTTTAAGTGTAATACTTTGTGTGGCCTCCGGAGGCAGAAGCTATACACCCAATTGTCTGGGTCTCCCAATGGAGCGACAAAGAAATCACTCTTTATTGGTCCGTATTAAGAAAAAAAAATTTTTCATAAGCATATATGTTTTTGTCCAAAACAAGTTACAAATGACGTTTCGGCCTGAGCCTTCGTCAGATTGGACTTATCTGCATGTAATCATGAAAAATGACAATAATCAGTATCACATAAGAGTGAGAGAACAATAACATAAACTCGAACAATGTAGAGGTACAATTGGGATGCAGCAAAAAAATTGCAACACAGCAAGAAATGAAACACATGATACAAATGTCATAATACAGTACAAGGACAATATAGTAATGACAAATATGGGGTCAGAGTAGGCTTAGACAGCTCTGGTACGAAAGAGATGTCAATCATAAAGTAACATGTGCAGTAGGTGTAGAGCTACACTATGCATGGCAGAGCTAATGGGTAGACCGACCATGGAAAAAGAACGGAGAAAAAGTGGAGAAAAAGTGGAGAAAAAATGGATAAAAAGTGGAGAAAAAGTGAAGAAAAAGTGGAGAAAAAGTGGAGAAAAAGTGGAGAAAAAGTGGAGAAAAAAATGGAGAAAAAGTGGAGAAAAAGTGGAGAAGTGAAGAAGTGGAGAAGAAGTGGAGAAAAAGTGGAGAAAAAGTGGAGCACCCTTTGGTGCCTTTCATGTGGCACTAAGGGGTGCTTAGCTTTGTAGTTAGCCAAAAAAATGAAAAAAAAAATGACATAGGGTTCCCCCTAGTTTTGTAGCCAGCTAGGGTAAAGCAGACGGCTGCAGCCTGCAGGCCACAGCTGGCAACCTCACCTTGGCTGGTAATCCAAAACTGAGGGCACCCCACGCTGTTATTTTAAATTAAATAAATAATTGAAAAAAAAAAAACACGTAGGGGTCCCCCAAAATTGGATTACCATTGGATAGCAGGCCGCAGCCGCCCCAGAAGTGGCGCATCCATTAGATGCGCCAATCCTGGTGCTTCGCCCCAGCTCATCCCGCGCCCTGGTGCGGTGGCAAACGGGGTAATATATGGGGTTAATACCAGATGTGTAATGTCACCTGGCATTAAGCCCTGGGGTTGGTGAGGTCAGGCGTCTATCAGATACCCGACATCACCAACCCAGTCAGTAATAAAAAAAAATAGACGACAAACACATTTTTATTTGAAAAAACACTCCCCAAAACATTCCCTCTTTAACCAATTTATTAGAATGAAAAACAAATCAAGGTCTGGTGTAATCCAAGGGGTTGCCATGACGATCCACACTGTCCCAGTCAATGAAGAGCAGGATGTTCCCCATTGACTGGGAGAGCAGTGCAGTGACCTGAGCTAACATCAATGGGTCAGCCCAGGTCACTGCAGGGCATGACAAGTGCTGCTGTCAGCGAGGTACATTACCTGCGCTGATCTCCAGCACACTGACAGCCCCTGTCACTGAGTTCAATGACCGCCGCCTTCACAGCCAAGAATCGCGAGAGGCCCGTGACGTCACCGCTAGTCAGTCTCGGGTCGGAAGCGAGAGAAGGTGATGTGACAAGCGGCGGCCATGGAGGACAGTGACAGCGCTGAGGTCGGGATGGCAGGGCCGGCTCCAGGTTTTTGTGGGCCCCGGGCGGAAGAGTCCCAGTGGGCCCCATAAACACGCAGACACACACACATACACAGATACATACACGTACATATACATATTTAAAGACAAACTCACAAAAATACATATAAACAGACAAATCTATACAGTCATATACACTGACATACATAGATACACATCATACATGCATACATACAGAGACACACACTGCTATGCTGCATACATACATACATACATACAGACACACACATACTGCTCTGCATGCATACATACATATAGACAGACACACACACACTGCTCTGCTACATACATACATATAGACAGACACACATACTGCTCTGCTGCATACATACATACAGACACACACACACACACTGCTCTGCTGCATACATACATACAGACAGACACGCATACTGCTCTGCTGCATACATACATGCATACATACATACAGACAGACACGCATACTGCTCTGCTGCATACATACATACAGACAGACACGCATACTGCTCTGCTGCATACATACATACATACATACAGACAGACACGCATACTGCTCTTCTGCATACATACAGACACGCATACTGCTGCATACATACATGCATACATACAGACACGCATACTGCTCTGCTGCATACATACATGCATACATACAGACAGACACACATACTGCTCTGCTGCATATATACATACATACATACAGACACGCATACTGCTCTGCTGCATATATACATACATACATACATACACGCATACTGCTCTGCTGCATATATACATACATACATACAGACACGCATACTGCTCTGCTGCATATATACATACATACAGACACGCATACTGCTCTGCTGCATACATACATGCATACATACAGACACGCATACCACTCTGCTACATATATACATACATACAGACACGCATACTGCTCTGCTGCATATATACATACATACAGACATGCATACTGCTCTGCTGCATATATACATACATACAGACACGCATACTGCTCTGCTGCATACATACATGCATACATACAGACACGCATACTGCTCTGCTACATATATACATACATACAGACACGCATACTGCTCTGCTGCATATATACATGCATACATACAGACACGCATACTGCTCTGCTACATATATACATACATACAGACACGCATACTGCTCTGCTACATATATACATACATACAGACACGCATACTGCTCTGCTATATATATACATACATACAGACACGCATACTGCTCTGCTGCATATATACATACATACAGACACGCATACTGCTCTGCTGCATATATACATACATACAGACACGCATACTGCTCTGCTGCATATATACATACATATAGACACGCATACTGCTCTGCTGCATATATACATATATACATACATACACGCATACTGCTCTGCTGCATATATACATACATACAGACACGCATACTGCTCTGCTGCATATATACATACATACATATAGACACGCATACTGCTCTGCTGCATATATACATACATATAGACACGCATACTGCTCTGCTGCATGCATACATACAAACACACACCTTGCTCTGCGGGGCCCACACACGCGGCTCCGGGGGCCACACACACGGCTCTGCGGGGCCCACACACGCACGGGGGGACAGGGAGGGGCGGGGAGGGAGTGATGTCCCACATACTGATCAGGTCACGGTGCAGATGGGGCCCACACAGCGCCGGAGGGAAGCGATTTGCTGGGGGTCGCTGGCTGGCACTGTGACTCCTTCATCTGTGCGACCGAGCAGGACGCCGGGCGGTAGCTCCGCCCACAGATGATGCTCAATGCAGGAGAACACAGTGAGCCTTAAAGGGCCGGCAGCCACAGTTTCCAGTGCCAAGGACTGCTGCCCCCGGGCCGACCGCAGGTAAGCCGAGCGGGACCATGTGTGTGTGTGTGTGTGTGTGTGTGTGTGTGTGTGTGTACATGCTGCGGGCAGGAGGGGGCGGAGCGAGCTGAGCGGGGAAGTGTGGGCTTCCTGCACGTAACTAGGATAAACATTGGGTTACTAACCAAAGCGCTTTGCTTGGATACCCGATGTTTATATTGGTTACCAGCTTCTGGCAGGCTGCCAGCGATGGCTCCTGCACACTGTAGCTGTAAAAAGCCCTGCTTTTTGCTGCTAGAACCGTTCTCGAACGTATCTAGAACTATCGAGCTTTTGCAAAAAGCTCGAGTTCTAGTTCGATCTCGAACAACCCCAAAAATCACTCGAGCCTAGAACTGGAGAACCACGAACCGCGAACCGCGCTCAACTCTAGTGTCAATAGATATCGACAACTGGAAATGACCCAAGTCCTGGACAAGATCTGTGTTTATTCCTAAAGAAGGGAGATGCTACAATTGTGGAAACTGAGACTATTGTGCTCATACTTCATGCTAACAAGATAATAATATTTATTCACTTAGATAGCTCCATTAATTCCATACAACTTTACATACTTCAACAACAATGTCCCCACTGAGACTCAAAATCTAAATTCCCTATCTGTATGTCTTTGGAGTGTAGGAGAAAACTGGAGAATGCGACGGAAACCCACGCAAACACGGGGAGAACAAACAAACTCCTTGCAGATGTTGTCCTTTGTGGGATTTGAACCCAGGACCCCAGTGTTGCAAGACTGCAGTGCTAATGCCTGAGCCATCGAAGATCCTACAAAGGTATTTTCAGTTTATTTTCCAATTCCTGAACCCTGCGTGTTCCTCTGGCAACTTTTTGTCAGAGGATCAGGAAATGTAATTGCTACCATTAGAAAGATAATGAAAAATGCCAAAAAATACAACAAAGAGATCTATTTTTGTTTCATCAACTACCGAAATACCTTCAACTGTGTTGATCACCAGACTTTGAAATACCATGAAGGATATGGGTGTACCCAGCCATCTGATCAGCCTCATTAGGAACCTTTACATTGACCAAGAATCAATAGTCTGAAAGGAGCAAGGTGACACAGCATGGTTCAAAGTAGAGCGAGGTGTCAGACAAGGCTGCACTCTGTCACCATTCTATCTTCTATTTATATGTTGAAGCTATTTTAAGGAATGCTGGACCTATCGAAAAAGAAGGAATCAAAATTGCTTAAAGAATCATCAACAATCTTAAATACATAGATGGTACCATATTGATAGCAAGAAGCTTAGATGGGATGAAGACTTACTATGGAGTGTCAAGCTGGCAAGCTCGATCATGGGACTTCTAGTCAACACAAAGAAGACATAGATATTGACTGCTGTCAGGTACGACCGGAACACATTTGAGATGGGTGATGTACTTGAATTTGTAAAGGACTTCAATCTACTCTATTGATGATCACTCAAGATGCAGTGATGAAAACAATGAAGTCCCTGAACAAGGTCTTCAAATCGAGAAACATTTCACTGGTGATGAAGACATGGCTTCTACATAGTCTGGTCTTTTCTGTGGTAATATACGGATGTGAAACTGGACGATAAAGAAACAAGAGATAAGAAGAATCAACACCTTCGAAATGTGGTGCTGAAGATGGATGTTATCAATACCAAGAAAGGCAAGAAGAACAAACAAACTTTTGTGCTGTAAAATGGTCATAGTAAGGGCTAGGGGGCTGAAAAGGAATCAAAATGGGGGTAAGAGAACGATAATTGACCTGCAAACAAATGTGGATAGGGAATAAATAAAAAAATTATGTGGGTTCCCGCCTATTTTTGATAACCAGCACAGGTAAAGCAGACAACTGTGGGCCACAGTTTTTACCTTGACAAGTTATCAGAAAAAGAGGGAATCCCACACCATTTTTTAAAATTATTTCAAAAAATAATTTTTAAAAATGGCATGGGCTCCTCCTTATTTTTGATAACTTGCCAGGGTAAAGCAGACAGCTTATCCCTCACACTTGGGGCCCTATGCTATCCCTAACCTCAGGGATACTTCTGATGGTGGAGATGCCTGAGTCCCATACCTGTCCCTGCTCCTGACCAGACCTAATCTAGTTTTCCCCTTCCTTCCCCACCAGAGAAAGATGGGGCAGGAGTGTGGTGTTAAACACGGATGAAGACAGACAAGAGAAAACCAAAACTCTGTCACACCACCACATAGGAAAGGACAACAAGAGATTCAAGAGGAAAACAAGAGCAGGTAGGAAACTACAAAAGACAACTAGGATCAACTCCACAACCGTACAAAGGTGCAAGAATTACAAGGACCACTCCACATTGTATAATTGCCCCCACTATCCCTCCAAACATATAATCAACCCCACACAGCCCTCCGCACAATATGATGGACTCCACACAAGCCGTCACACTGTATAATTGCTTGCATATAGTATAATGGCCTTCAAATAGCCCTCCATAAAGTACAAAGGCTCCCTCCATATATAATGCACCCTCCATAATCCTCCATATATTACAATGGACCTCCAAATATAATACACAGCCCATAGTCCTCCATATAGTATAATGCACAGCCCATAGTTCATCATATAGTATAATGCACAGCCCATAGTTCTCCATATAGTATAATGCACAGCCCATAGTCATCAATTTAGTATAATGTACAGCCCATAGTTCTCCATACAGTATAATACATAGCCCATAGCCATCCATGTAGTATAATGTACAGCCCATAATGCTTCATATAGTATAGTGCACAGCCCATTGTCATCCATATAGTATAATGCACAGCCCATAGTCATCCATGTAGTATAATATACAGCCCATAGTCCTCCATATAGTATAATGCACAGCCCATAGTCCTCCATATAGTATAATGCACAGCCCATAGTTGTCCATATAGTATAATGCACAGCCCATAGTCCTCCATATAGTAAAATGCACACCCCATAGTCCTCCATATAGTATAATGCACAAACCATAGTACTTCATATAGCATAATGCACAGCCCATAGTCATTCATATAGTTGAATGTACAGCCATAGTTCTCCATATAATATAATGCACCCCATAGTCCTCCATATAGTATTACTGCTCACGATAAAGTGTCATCATGGCGCTCGCTGTGGTGAGCGGTCAGATCTCAGACACAGAGGGAGAATGATAGCGTAGCGAGTGGACAGTGAAGCACTCCCTCTTTCATCAGTGATTTCAACTGTTTCGGCACCTGTGACGTCGATACAGTTTAAAAAGTGATGCCGGGTGGGGGAGTCTGGTGTCGGTGCAGCCTGGCCAACTCATAGGCCTGGTGGCCTGCTGCCATTGGTGGTATACCACTAGCTGCATCATATTTTATAAAACATGGTCTGACATATGACATTACGTTAGTAGATGTTGATTCCACCAATGGGACCAACATCTGTCTCAAGAACAGTGCCCCGCTGCATGCTGCAGTCAGGGGAGAAGTGGCTGTAATTCTCCTACAAATGAATGGTTATTCTGACCACCTATCGACTCACAACGATTTACGTCAGAGCCCCCATTCTTGATACAGTTGTAGGTCCCACCGATGGTTGACCAGTGGACCATATTCTGTGCATATGGCACAAAACTGCAAGCATATCCCTTAAAGGTTAAGCAGACAAATATTTTATACAGTGATAGGTCATATACAGGTCTTGTTTTAGATGTGGCTCCTTAGAAACGCTGCGGGGTGTAAAGACACATGGGGAAGGGGAAAAGGTTATGCCGGTAGAGTGGTGATTGTTGAATGTCATTACTTATGGATTGAAGCAATTTATGGCTTTTAGACACAAGATTTTCATCTTATAATGTCACAAAAAATACTGTTGGCTTCCAATATTTCATTTTTGCGTGAGCCGTCGTGAGAATCAGGGTCTTTCTCTCGTCTGAGTCTATAACCATAGATCACATATTACACCTTGTAAATAAGGGAAGTGAGAGAAGAAAGGTCAGATTGGAGGTCTGTACGTAAAACACGCAGGAGATTATTCCACCAGCCTCGGCAATACAACGCGGAGCTGGTGTAAATTTGACTATGCGGCCTGCATTATCACAGCAAGGAAAAGTCACCTTGTGGGGATTTTGTGATGAACCTGAAGGAAAATTAAAGTGACTGCATGTTATTCACAATCTGCATTTTTCCGAAATCCCAAAAGCAACTTGTAAAACATTTCTCAAAGGGTTTGTAAAGCTGAATGCTTAGCAATTCATGAGCAATCTTTGAGACCTAGGTTAAGAAATATTACTTATTGCCGGCTGCGAGGAGACGTGATCCCGAACATCGCATCACCTGGGGTTTTAAATACTAGAAAACAGCAAAAATATCATTAGTTTAGAAACGTTTAAAAACACCAGATATAAGTCTAAATGCAGGGTCCCCATCCCCAGTGCTGGTCCCTGTACTGGAATGATAATAATATGAAATATAATGATGATAGATAGAATCTAAAAATAAAGATGAGGCAACACCTATCAAATAAAGTGTGGGTGCAAGCCACAGAGTCCAGAGCTTTGGAATAGCCTGCTATATTTATTTATTATGCTTTGCCTACTTAGCACCATCAAATTCCTCATACATTATCATCACTGTCCCATTGGGGCTCACAATTCCCTATCAGTATGCCTTTGGAGTGTGGAAAGGACAAAGAGAACCCAGAGTAAACCAACAAAAACATGAAGAGAAGACACAAGCTCCATGCAGATGTTGTCCTTGGTAGGATTTTAACCTTTTTGATTCCAGCGCTCTAAAGCAACAGTACTAACCACTGAACCACCTTGCTGCCCAATATATCTTGTAGTGTATTGTATGGTGAAGTTAATGAAGGGGTCTATGTTTCTCCCAAAATCTTGCTGTACACTGAGGAAAGCCAGGTAGGATGGGGTTAAATCCCAGCACTACAGGCAGGGCCGGCGTCAGCACCCGGCAAACCCGGTCAAATGCCGGCGCCCTGGGCTGCTGGGGGGGCCCACTCGCGGTGGCAGGAGTGGCACACCGCTACTCAGGGGGGCCCGGTGGCCACGCTGTCACCGGCCTCCCCCCCGCTGAGGATCGCGCTTTCAATTGTATCGGCATCGCAGTTGCCGATACAATTGAAAGCAATGATTAGAGAAGGAGCAGCGCGCTCCCTCTCTCATCATTCTCCCCCCTATGTCTGGAGTGTCGGCGCTCTGAGCCTCTAACAGGACTGCAGCAGAGCGTGGTGACGTCATCACAGCACCTGCAGTGAGGTCAGAGCGAGCGACAGTAGTGGATGCGCCGAGGAGACCAGAGCAGCGGGGGAACAAGGAGAAGTGAGTCAATGAGGCCAGACGACCATGGGGGCTGTATGCTACATGAAGGTGCCTAATGCTATCTGGCTCTGCACTGTGCTATAAAGGGCTGTGTACTAGAAGAAGGTGCTTGATGCTATCTGGGTCTGTACTGTGCTATATAGAGCTGTATACTACATGAAGGTGCCTAATGCTATCTGGGTCTGCACTGTGCTATAAAGGGCTGTATACTACATGAAGGTGCCTAATGCTATCTGGGTCTGCACTGTGCTATATGGGGCTGTATACTACATGAAGGTGCCTAATGCTATCTTGGTCTGCACTGTGCTATATTGGGCTGTATACTACATGAAGGTGCCTAATGCTATCTGGGTCTGCACTGTGCTTTATGGGGCTGTATACTACATGAAGGTGCCTAATGCTATCTGGCTCTGTACTGTGCTATATAGGGGCTGTGTACTACATGAGGGTGCCTAATGCTATCTGGATCTGTACTGTGCTATATGGGGCTGTATACTACATGAAGGTGCCTAATACTATCTGGGTCTGTACTGTACTGTAAACTACATGAGGATGCCTAATGTTATCTGACTCTGAACTGTGCTGTATAGGGGCTGTGCACTACATGAGGGTGCCTAATGCTATCTGGGTCTGCATTGTGCTATATAGGGGCTATGCACTACATGAGGGTGCCTAATGTTATCTGGGTCTGCATTGTGCAATATACGGGCTGTATACTACATGAGGGTGCCTAATGCTATCTATGTCTGCACTGTGCTATATACGGGCTGTATACAACATGAGGATGCCTAATGCTATCTGGGTCTGCACTGTGCTATATAGGGGCTATGTACTACATGAGGGTGCCTAATGTTATCTGGGTCTGCATTGTGCAATATACGGGCTGTATACTACATGAGGGTGCCTAATGCTATCTATGTCTGCACTGTGCTATATTCGGGCTGTATACAACATGAGGATGCCTAATGCTATCTGGGTCTGTACTGTGCTATATGGGGCTGTATACTACATGAAGGTACCTAATACTATCTGGGTCTGTACTGTGCTATATACGGACTGTATACTACATGAGAGTACCTAATGCTATCTGGGTCTGTGTACCACCCCTGCAGCTGTCGAACTACTTGGATCCGGTAATCGTAGCTCGTCCCCGAGCTACAGGACACTCAGAGGTTTAATTTTGTTAACAGTAAAAGAAAAAAGAATAACAAACTTTATTAACAATTTCTCTTCCCACACAGTGGAGACACATTACTTGAATGTTACATAACTGAAAACTCTTAGGGGTACTTTGCATGCTGCGACATCGCTAGCCGATGCTAGCGATGCCGAGCGCGATAGTCCCCGCCCCCCGTCGTAGATGTGATATCTTGTGATAGCTGCCGTAGAGAACATTATCGCTACGGCAGCTTTACACGCACTTACCTGCCCTGCGACGTCGCTCTGGCCGGCGACCCGCCTCCTTCCTAAGGGGGCGGGTCGTACGGCATCACAGCGATGTCACACGGCAGGCGGCCAATAGAAGTGGAGGGGTGGAGATGAGCGGGACATAAACATCCCGCCCACCTCCTTCCTTCCCCATTGCAGGCGGGACGCAGGTAAGGAGATGTTCCTCGCTCCTGCGGCTTCATACACAGCGATGTGTGCTGCCGCAGGAACGAGGAACAGCATCGTACCTGTCGCTGCAGCGAAATTATAGAAATGACCGACACTACACAGATCACCGATTTTCGACGCTTTTGAGATCGTTTATCGGTGCTTCTAGGCTTTACACGTTGCGACGTCGTTACCGGCGCCGGATGTGCGTCACTTTCGATTTGACCCCGACGAGATAGCAGTAGCGATGTCGCAACGTGCAAAGTACCCCTAAGAGTTCATTTTTATTACAAGAACCATGGGAACGCTACCGGTTATGGTGTTACCTGGTGGCTCAGCCTTCTCTGCTGCAGCCCCTTCTTGCTTCAGTGCATTCCCATTTTCCTTTTCCCTTCAACCTGTCACCCAAACAACCTGAAGCCCGCCGCTTCCTACTTGGGGTCTGTGACGGAGTTGAAGGTCTGGAGGCTTAAAAGACAACTCTTTAACAATCCTGAGTAACCTGGTAGTCGTTACCCGTTGTGCCAACCTCCATCAAGGGCAACATGATGCCGTCTACCAGTGCTTCACCGTCCAAGACCCTAATGGCCTTTTTACCTTAACTGGAACATGGAAAAAGGGTCAACAAGGAGGACACAGTCTATTTGCAGCATAAACTCTCCTGTCACCTTTCACCAGGGACCCCTCGACCGATCCCCGACGGCCGTCTCTATTTAAACTTAGTACCGGTGAACGTTCAACAAAAGTGACAGGTCCAAACAGTCATTTTTCAACTTTATAACAACTTACAGCAACTCACAGAGCCGGTTCCTTAGAGTTGAGCATTTCCCGAGCACGCTCTGGCAAAGTGCCCTGGTAGGCCGCAGCGTCAGCAAATCGGTATCACAACCTCAACTGTATTGACCGTGAGGACAGGGAAACTCTGTAGCCGTTTCCCCCAAAGCGTGGCATTCAGGCAGCCTCCGGGGTACTGGAACCCGAATCTTCTTCCTCCATCTCTTCCGGGTCCGACCCTATGAGAACCAGGACAATTTGGTCAGCATCTGCAGCCTGGTGGTCATCAGCATGGGTTGAAAAATCCACTGCCGGTGTTGCGGGCAGCATCTCGGGGGCAGCCGTTGTCAAGGGTGAATGTGACATGGCGGTGACGGTGGCCGGGGGCAGACCGGGCTCCGCGGCCAGGTAGGCCGGGTCAACCGGAGCTGGGCTTCTGCTTACTCGCTCCAAGCGCAGGGCTTCTCCTTCTCGGGCCCGCACCGCTGCAGCCGCCCTCCGCATCTTGATCCAGGCAGCTGTCCCGGGAACAGAATCCTCAGCTGGACAGTCGCGCTTCTCCGACATCTTGCCTCTGCCATGTCCAGGAACGTTATGGCAGAGTCCTGGCATTCCTGCTCCACTTTCGCTGTTAGATTCCATCACACCCCCTCGGTTTTCGCCAACCACTCACTCTCGTGCAGAGAGCTTCCGGGTCCGGCCACACTCTCAGGACGAAGGGCGGGGCTTCAGCTTTGCGCGCTTTTGGCCTGGAAGATGGCGCTAAAGATGGCGAAAAATGACGGGAACGAGACTTTGCCTCTGCAGTTTTGATTCTCAAGGCACGTCACCCAGGTTAGTGGGTCCTGTCCGAATTCTGTTTGTGACGTCAATTTGGGTTTACAGGTGTACCGCCCCTGCAGTGGTCAAACCACTCGGATCCGGGGTCTGCTGCTGTGGCTCGAGGGTCTCCGGACCCGGGGCATTGCGGCCTCTCAAATCCGAAAAGGGGATGGGTTTGTGACGCTAGCCGTGGTTCACGGTAAGGGAGTACTGCCGCTACCGATGGGAGTACCCAGGGGAGATGGAGTGGGGCAGCCAGATGACGTTCCCTCCACGGGTAGGGGAGATCCCGGGACTCTGTGAGATGGTGGAACGGGGGTGCGCAGGCCAGCTGGAAGCAGGACAGGACCATGTACTCTCACAGGCTACTTTGGTGGTGGTGCAGCCGCAAAGAAGACACTGACAACAAGGTGAACCAAGTCTCTGGATGCCGCTGCCCTCTTGGGGGAGCCCATCCGAGTATCCGTCCCCTGCAGTACTGCCTGGTGGTCCGGAGCCTGTCTACGTACACAAATTGTTAAGTGTCCGTGTGGCCCGTAGGCATAAAGCTGTCCGGGCCCTGGTCCCTCCTTTTTGGGATAAAGGAGCTGTGCTCTCAAGGGCTCACGCGTGGGATTTCTGTGGGCTGCTTGGGTTGGAAAGCCATATCTCCCTCGTTGCGCTAGTGCCCCTGATTTCTGAGCTTCTTGGGGACAGTCCATAAAGTCACTATCCTCCACAGGTTAATTGCCGGGTTGCCTGAAGCTACTCCCCAACCTAGGGTCCAGTACCCCGCCGTGCTTTCGGTCCCGGACCGACTATTGAACTCGAGCTGCTGACCGTCCTCCAAAGCTAGGTCCAGGCACCCAGTCCAAATAACCTGCGACGAGTCTCCGACTCCTCCGGGCCCAGACCACCGTCTGCAACCCAACCTTTCACTCCCAGGGAGCCACAAACTCCCAAAGGGGCTCAAGGGAGGGCAACAGGATTAAGGAGGGATGCTAGGCCTGACGGATAAGGTATAATGCATTTTGTGCGGGAAATTGTGAGGTGGAGTTATGGGGCTTGTGGGGTCATGTGATTGGTCAAGGGGTGGTCAGTGTGGTGTGGATATATAGGATAGAGCTTGGGGTGGGGTGGTCATTCGGTACCTGTCAGGCATCCGGAATCGTCCCACTCTCCCACCCTAATTTTAGGGACTTCTGGAGATCCGAAGAGAATTTGACTGTCGCAGCAGTCGGCAGAAAGGAGGGGGTATTTGAAGTAAGTGGATTGCACAAAGAGTGGGGGGTGAACCCAATACAGGAACGGGTTACCCCTGGTGGTGCAATGGTATAATTGGTTAAAGTGGGTCCCTGCTATGCTGGGTCACAGCGGTACCTGTTAATTTGGGTCCCTGCTGGGCTGGGTCAGGGCAACACTTGGCTGGGTGTCCTCGAGCCGGTGTGGTGCGGCTGAGGGCACGTGGTAGAGCTGGTGTTGCAATCATGTGCAATGGACTCTTCACTTACCCCCCCTCCTTTGCTGGTGGTTATGTTTATGTAATATTACTATGTTTATGGATAAAATGTTATTATTTTGGTGATAATAAACGGGGCTGCTGTGGCCTTTTACATCCAATGTCACGCAGTCTTTGTGTCTTATTTTAGGTTAAGAATTGGGAAAGGTGGGTTTTGGCTAGGGGCAGTATGGCAAGAAAAGGCCGTCAGTCAGACTTTACTAAGTCATGACAAATACAACTGGTTGCTATAGACAATAGCCATTTCTATGTGACTGGAGTGAAACTAGCTCACCCGTATATGAGTAGCTAGAGTTTTTGTTGCTTATTTATTGCCTGGACAAGGTTAGGGAATTTTTATAATTATGGTTTTGTTTTGCTTTACTGCGCAACCAGTGAAAATAAAATGACACAGACCTGTGATGAACATATTGTGGCCAGATTCTTCATTGTGGGCTACAAGCAGACAACGCCATATCTTTTGCCCTGGAAAAGGTTGTCCTGCACGACGAGCACATCATATCTGGTGGTGAACTAGGGTATTAGTGTTGAGTATCTGCGGCAACAAACATGGGGTGTTAAAGGCTTTTATGAAAGATACTGCAGCCCAAAAACAGGCCATGGAGGTGCAGGCAACACAGGTTACCGACCTAACCAAGATACATAATAAGGATCATGTGGTTGTGGCAGGGTTGTGGCATATTACATGCAAAGGCTGTGACTCTCCTGACAGTGGTCCCCTGATAAGGGTAACCATATGTGTCAGTAACTAACTGCAAAAGATGTCAGATGACGTGGAAACTCACCTTTTTCAACCTTTGAGAGCACAGCAGAAAGTGAAGGATGGCCGACAGCACAATGGCTGGCTTACGCGCTCCTTTCCTGACTGAAGAGGCTCAAGACTATTATGATTTGGACTCAGCAGATACTCTGGACTACGGCACGTTAAGGGTGAGATTCTGGCACGCTTTGGAGTCAATTTGTCTGTCCTTGCCCCATGGGTATATGTGGGTCGCTTACCAATCAGATAAACCAGTTAGTTCCCAAATGCATGCCTTATTACACCTTACCAAGAAGTGGTTACAACCAGAAGTCCTTTCTGCTCCAGAGGTCCTAGAACGTGTGAGTGTGGATAGATATGTATGGGCCCTTCTTCCAGAACTATGCAAATGGGTTACCCATGGAAAACCCAACAGCGTGGATAAGCTGATGTCACTGGCAGAATGGTATGCAGCAGTAGAAGACCTGATACAGAAGTCGAAACTGTCAAACAGCCGGCTGCTCCTACATCTAATGGTAAACCAGGGACAACTCAAAGGTTAGCAAGGTTCAGATCTGCTGGCTGGCCTGAACGGTAAGAGAGATCACTGCTGGACACAAAAGGGACTAAAGCGGGCTTTTCACACTGCGATATCGGTCCCGATATCGCTAGTGTGGGTACCCGCCCCCATCTGTTGCGCGACACGGGCAAATCGCTGCCCGTGGCGCACAACATCGCCCAGACCCGTCACACATACTTACCTGCCCGGCGACGTCGCTGTGACCGGCGAACCGCCTCCTTTCTAAGGGGGCGGTCCGTGCGGCGTCACAGTGACATCACTGAGCGGCCGCCTAATAGCAGTGGAGGGGCGGAGATGAGCGGGACGTAACATCCCGCCCACCTCCTTCCTCCCGCATTGTGGCCGGGAGGCAGGTAAGGAGAGCTTCCTCATTCCTGCGGCGTCACACGGAGCGATGTGTGCTGCCGCAGGAACGAGGAACAACCTCGTTACTGCTGCAGTAACGATTTTTGAGAATGGACCCCCATGTCACCGATGAGCGATTTTGCAAGTTTTTGCAACGATGCAAAATCGCTCATTGGTGTCACACGCAACAGCATCGCTAATGCGGCCGGATGTGCGTCACCAAATCCGTGACCCCAACGAGTTCGCATTAGCGATGTTGTAGCGTGTAAAGCCCCCTTTAGCCTGTAATATGTTTCAGGTGTAAGGGGTCAGGACATAGGGTTGCAAACTGTACTTTATGTCCCGAACCAATGCAATGTGATATGAGTGGGATGAAATATGATAAATCCATGTTTGCTGAAATAATTTATTCTGCAATGTCCATAGGAAGTGTGTACATTAATGGTAGAAAGGAAAGAGGCAAAGTCTATGCTTAATTCAGACAGTATTATCTCCTTGATTAGGCCCTACTTGATAAACCCAAAAAGAGTACAGTCTCATACCATAGGAATTACCTGCAGCCCGGTCTGGCTGTTTCCTGATCCCTGCAACGTTCCTCTTTGGTAGTTCTCCAGGTGGGTGAGCTTGTAATTTTTCTCTTATTGTGCCATAGGGATTACCTGTATACATGGGTACACTCGTGAATATAAAACTGTACTCATGGATGTTGAAACCTGCAATGAGCGGATAACTTGCCAAGCAGTAGTTGTTCCGGCCCTCCAGTATGATGTAATTCTGAGCCGAGATTTCCCTTGCTTCTAGATCTTAGGGGTACTTTGCACGCTGCGACATCACTAGCCGATGCTAGCGATGCCGAGCGCGATAGTACCCGCCCCCGTCGCACATGTGATATCTTGTGATAGCTGCCGTAGCAAACATTATCGCTACGGCAGCTTCACACGCACTTTCCTGCCCTGCGACGTTGCTCTGGGAAGGAGGTGGGTCGTGCGGCGTCACAGCGACGTCACATGGCAGGCGGCCAATAGAAGCGGAGGGGCGGAGATGAGCGGGACGTAAACATGCCGCCCACCTCCTTCCTTCCTCATAGCCGGTGGAGGCAGGTAAGGAGATGTTCCTCGCTCCTGCGGCTTCACACACAGCGATGTGTGCTGCCGCAGGAACGAGGAACAACATCGTATCTCCTATTGGTGCAACATTATGAAAATGACCGACGCTACACAGATCACCGACTTACGACGCTTTTGCGATCATTTATCGGCGCATCTAGGCTTTACATGTTGCGACGTCGTTACCAGCGCCGGATGTGCGTCACTTTCGATTTGACCCCGACGATATCGCAGTAGCGATTTCGCAACGTGCAAAGTACCCCTTATGGTTAAACGGGGTACATCCTGTGAAAATCTATGACAAAAAGGAGACAGGGATGCTGAACCTCTTGCCGATAAAACAAAGCTACCTGGAGAGTCCCCTTTATTCCCTTTTAATGTATTGGCAGGTAACACAAACAGGACCCAGTTAGATAATGTGCCAAAGGCGAAGGTGGAAAATGTGTTACCAGATATTCCGATTAGACAATATCATTTTGCCATTGCTCACTCTGGTACATGCTAGGGAAAATGTAAAAATAATAATTGGAGAAGTGGTGTGTCCAGCGGCCACAATGACCTCTCCTTACATGACATTATAAAATGACTTTCTGTATCATGTAAGCAAGCACAGAGAGGACATAATGGAACATATAGTAGCCCCAAGCCACTAAGGTGAACTGTGCTAGACTTGGCCCATGGGCATTTGATAGCTGGACATCTTGGGGTTGAAAACACAAGAAAATGCATTTTATAATGGTTTTCTGGCCTGGTCTAGTAGCTGATGTTAGAGCTTACTGTGCCTCCTGCCCACAATGTCAGTATTCTGAACCCTCCCCAAATTTTAATTGTTGAAGTGCCAAATGCTTGCCATGAATCTGGTGGGACCTATTTCTGAATCTGCTCTGAGACATCAGTATATACTGGTAATCTTGGACTATGCCACCCGATATCCAGAAGCTATACCTCAAAGGAATATGGCTGCAAAAACCATTGACGGAGAGTTGGTAAATGTTGAATTCCCTAAACAGAGTCTAATGGATCAAAGGTTACCAGGGAATTATAGAAACTTTTCGGATTAATCATTTTCGTTCATCATTCTACCACCACAACCTGATGGTCTAGTAGAAAGACTTAATAAAAAATATTAAAAGCATGTTGAAAAAGTGGTCAACAGGTATGGTAAAGACTGGGATTTGTTTTCCTTCCATATTTAATGGTTGTTATTAGGGAAGTCCTGTAGTCCTCTCCTGGATTCTCCCCTTTTGAGTTGCTCCATAGCAGACATCCCAGAAGGCCTGTGGCCAAAGAGATCTGGGATGAAGAATTGTACCGCCCCCGTGCCAGAAGCCGGCGCTGCTCGGATCCGGGGCCTACGGCACGGCTGGAGGGGTTCCCCAGACCCGGGGGTCTCGCGGTCACTACGAATAAAAAGGGGACGTATTGGTACGGGGTTGATTGTAGAATGTCTGTGACGCCACCCACGGTGTGTGGTGAAGTGGGACACCACCACTGCTGTTGTGGGATACCCGGGGGAGATGTAATGGCAGCCGGATGTTAACCCCTCCGTGAGTAGGGATGGTTGCCAGGGGGCTCAGTGTCTCTGTGCAGGGTATGGCGACAGCAGGGGCCCGTACGCCCAGATGTACCAGGGGATAGTTGGTTACTCACTATTGAATGAATCACACAAGTCTTTTGGTAAACCAAGGTGCTGGTGGCCGACCGCCGCGGCCGGTTGTACTCCGGTCCCCCCACTCAGGCTGGTGGTCGCTGTCCTTTCCTCTGCACTGTTTTTGTGTACTGTGGGCTGCCTGGTTTGGAACTCAGGAGTCCACTCCCGGCTTGCTGTGTGCCTAAGGAGCCGTGCCCGCAGACGCTGACCCTATGGATCTATGGGCCCTGGCGGTTGCCCTAACCCTATCTGTGGGTGGTTGTCTTCTTTGAGGACTTTGGTTGGGACAGGACCTATAATCCTGCCCTCAATTGGTTAATTAGCTAGGTCGCTGGTTTCAGTCCTGGCTTCAGGGTCCGAGTACCCCCTCTGTGTACGGTTTCTGATCGGGGTCTCCGGTGTCAGTACCGGTGGGCTCCAACCCTTCTCCGGTCATCCTCGGATCTGCTGAGCCGTCTTCCCGTCTCCTGCTGATGGAGACCATTGTCTGCCACCTAGCCAAGGTACCAGGGCTCCGACCCTGGCAACGTTCAACTTGAACTTCCTCTGCTGGAGCTACACCTAGCTCCAGCCCACACTCCTCTCGACTTGAACTACAAACTTGTCTACCTGTTTTCCCGCCCCGGGCTGTCTAGACCCCTAGGTGGGCGTTCCCTAACCGCCTGATCCCGCCCACTGGTTTGCCTGTCTTGCCCTAAGGGGGGGTGACTAGGGTTTCAGGTCGACTGAATGTCACCTAAGTGAGGGAAGGTGTTGTGTGGGGGCCTATTTGTGACTACCTGGTTTTGCCAGGGCGTCACAGAATCAACTCCTAATCAGAGTGTCATTGATTGCGTGTCCCTGATGCAAGTCTGAATCAAAGCGGTTATGTCCATAGTTCTAAAACACATGTGTCGCGGGCGGAGGAGGGGACGCTGCGCTCTCCCACTGCTCGGGTCCGGCCGCTGGTGCTGCTGCTCGGTGGTGGCTCGAGCGGTGGGCCGGATCCCGGGGACTCAAGCGGTGCTCCTCGCCCGTGAGTGAAAAGGGAGGATTGGATTGATTGTGGGGATTTATTGTCCGTGATGCCACCCACAGCTGTGGTGATAATGGTGACACCACCGCTGCTCTGGACGGGGATCCCGGGAGCGGTGACAGGGAGCAGCTTTGTTGTTAGTTCTCCCCTCCGTGGGTAGGGGGTTGGTTGTCCCGGGGCCCGGTGATGGGGTAGGGATGGATGGCAGGCGGGTTACGGGGCCTGGCGAGGTGCAGGGTCGCAGGGGCAGCGCTGTGCCGCACGGCACGGTGGTACTCACTCAGCCCAAGGATGAAGACACAGTTCTCGGTAAAACACTCGGCTGGATGGACGGGTCCCACAGACGGCTGCGGTGTTGTTTCTCCCGGCAGGTTGATGGTGACTGCCTTTCCCTGCACCTAAGTACGGTTGATGGTTCCGATGGGTTCCCACCGGTAACCCGCTCCCCAGCTTGGATATGGGCTGGAGGAGCCCCTCTTAGCCCACAGGCGCTGGCCCTGAGAAACGGTTGCCTTGGCGGTGGCGGTGTCTCCCTCTGTTGGTTGGACTGTTGCCTTCCGTCGGGACTTGACTGTTTGGAAACCCAGGAGGTCCCCTTCACTAACGGATTCAGCAAATTCACGGCGACTCCTAGCCTTGCCGGGGTCCGAAAAGCCCCTGCCAGATGGTGCTGGCTTCTCTTTGTGTACTGGTCCGGTACCGCCGGGCCATCGCCCGTTCACGGTCCTTACGGTAACTCGGCTAGGCCACTCCTGCAGACGGTCACCACCGTCTGCCAACCTTGCTGATCTGTCCGGGTCACACACCCGGACCAACTTCAGGCTGCTCTCTTACTACTTTCCTCCTTCCACTTCAAACTCCACAACTCATCTCCTGGTTTTCCTGCCTCCAGGACTGTGAACTCCTCGGTGGGCGGGACCAACCGCCTGGCCCACCCCCTGGTGTGATCATCAGCCCCTGGAGGAAGGCAACAAGGGTTTTGTGTCTGACTTCGGTGTGCCTGCTGGGAGTGTGGGGTGTGTGGGTGTTGTTGTCAGGTTTCCGGGTTTTCCAGTCCTCTTTTGAAAGAGCTTGCCCTCGGTTAACATGGAGTTTTATGTTCTGTTGCCCTACTTCCTGTCCAGCTGCTTAAAAGGCCGCCTCTAAGCCTAGTCCAGTGCCTGAGTATACTGCTTGCTGTGTGCTCCTGCTTTACTGCTGCTGCTACTTGATTACCTTTGGATCCTCCTGAAAATCTACCGACCGACTCTGGACCACACCCGGTTTCTTCAAACTGTGCCTGGACTCCGTCTGCCGTCTTTGGTCAGCACGTCTGCCCGGTTTCTTCCGGTTCATAACCATTCTGGACTTTCATCCCGTACGGACACTTCTGGACTTTACCGCTTGCCCCTTGTGTCCCGGCTGCGGCGCATTTAGGCCTTCCGGGGTTGATTGCCGGACAGTCCCTGTATAGGGGTTCGCTCTGGTGGTCTCCCTGGGGGAGTCCGGTGCGTGGCCCCGGGAATCCCCTTCGCTCCGTTTCGGAAAGGTATTTTCATGTGTTTGTTATACTGTGTATTTCCGTTGTGTATCTACCGTGGTTACATATCATAAACATCTTGTACCACAAACTCGTCTCTGGCTGTCATTGCCCTAACGCTATCGAAATCCTCAAAACATACAATAGTATTACAGTTGTGCTCTGTGGCCCCTGGCTTGTCCATGGCGCCACACATGCAGCAAGCCAAACAGGCACAAAGTAAAATATATAGCAGAAGAACTAAGCTTTGTACATTTGAGCCAGTAGAGGTTGTTGAAAGAGACAAAGGAGGAGATAGGGTCTTATCCTGGTGGTACCAGAATAAAATAACAGGGGATCACTCACCTGAGGTAGCTGTGAAAGTCACAACTACTATACGAGCCAAAATCAATACCACGATGGCTGCTGCAGAACCTGAAGATGAATTGGTATATGCAAAGCAGGGAAAGGGTTAACCCATGAATTTCAGAGTCCTGAGGACTCCTTCTTTAGGAATCAAAATCACTGATGTACATCAGTGATTTTGATTCCTGAAGAAGGAGTCACTCTGAAACGCGTTGAATAATATCACAAATCTATTCCCGAGTGATCTCGTCATTCTACACGGCAGCGCAGGTTAACACTTTCCTCCAGTTTTGCGTATACCAATACAAATGAGCCAGGGCACTAGGTATTAGTACTATTTCCTACAGTATTTTTAGCTAAAGTATTTTAAGCTCTTTACTATTATAGAGAAAATAAGTGAGGTGAACTACAAAGTTCATCTGCCTGGAATGAGGAAACCATACCAGATATGAAGAGATGGCCGAGGGACCACCGCTGTGCAGAGTACAATTATGGTAAGTAATTTTCAGAGCCGTCTCTCTGCTACTAGAAACTTGTGACGGGATCTGGACCAAAGTCTCTCTTTGCCATCTAAGACTCCTCACATAAAACATAAAACGTATTCCCTTTCCTTTGGTGGTGAAAGGTTTTATGTCAGTTTTACTTTGCAGCAGCTTCTGATTCCTGGCCTCAAGTGCTTCTAGTTGGTGACCACTCCATTCCCCTATATATGGTCACATCTCCCAGTAGAGGGCGCCAGTTTTTCTGAATCCATTCTGTAGCTAGGCCTTGAGGTGGAAGGAGCAGCTGGAGCCAATGTTGCAGTGAAGCAGCGTAGTCTGCAGTCCTGGTGTCTGACTGCAGCCATGAAGCTGGGCTTTATCCTTTGTTGTTTCCCCTGTCTGTTGTACCGTCCCTGCTTGTTGTATTAGTGGAGTGGTGGGACTAGTGAGCCTCACCTGACAACTCACTAGCCAGGGTTATTGCAGGGTCTCTCAGAGCTTTAGGTATCCTGCTCGGTGACAGGGGTGGAACCTGTATCGGGACTGGCTAGGAGTGCGGGCTTCAGCTGCAGGTGAGTGCAGGAGGTGTCCCATCATCCCGTTCTCTAGCAACAGGGCCCACCGTTGTTTAAGTCCCATTTACAGTGTGCAAAAAGCCATGCAGAGGACACAGCAAGCATGTGGAAGAAGGTGTTCTGGTCAGTTGAGACATAAGAAGAACTTTTTGAGCTAAATGCAAAACGCTGTGTGGCAGAATACTAGCAATGCACATCACCCTGAAAACATCATCCTCACCATCACACACAGTAGTGACAGTATTCTGTTGTGGGGAGGCTTTTCTTCAGTTGGGACAAGAATGATGGTCAGATTTGATGGGAAGATGTATGAAGCTAAATTCAGCCCGATCTTGGAAGAAAATGTGTTAGAATCTGCAAAATATTTGAGATTGAGGGTAGGTTCACCTTGCAGCAAGACAGCAACCCTAAACATACTGCCAAAACTACAATGGATGGTTTAGATCAAAGCATATTCATGTATTAATACTGTACTGTATATGTGAATGGCCCAGTCACAGTCAAGACCTAAGTCCCATTGAAAATATGTGGCAAGACTTGAAAATTGCCATTGACAGATGCCTCCATCCAATCTCACTGAGTTAATTTGCAAAGAATAGGCCAAAATTTCAGTCTCTAGATGTGCAAAACTGTGAAAGGTGTTCCTATAAACTATTCATTCAGGTTTGCTGAATACAAATGCACGTAATAAGTTTGAGATTTATATTTTCAAAAACTTTAGAAAACCATGTATCAGTTCTTTACACTTCACAAATACAATTATTCTAGGGGGCCGCACACATGTCTGATTTTGTTTCCTCAGACCAAGCCGGTCGGGGAAAAAAATCACAGCATGGCTGAGTTTGATCCGATCGGATCTTCTTTGTTTAGGTATAATGGTCTACAAATAAGCCACTAGCGGCATAACAGTAAGGCCCCTTTCAGATTGGAATGGTGGAATGGAAGGATAATGACCAGTTGTCATCATGAAATATATTCAGTATAAGGACGATTTCACACTGCGTTCCGATCTATGTTCAGTGGTCCCGACGGCAGATTCACCTACAGAAAGCGTATACTCCCGAAAATGGTGCACGACAGAGCACACAGTGACTCCATCTGCACCATTATAGTCAATGACCCCGTCAACGCATTTGTAAGAAAACTGTTTTGCAAGGGATTCGGACGGAAGCCTCAATGGGACCAGTGAACAGAGATCGGAACGCAGTGTTAAAGCGGCCTTATACTTAGTATATTTCATGGCAAAAACTGGTTATTATCCTTCCATTCCACCTTTAATTTGAGCAACAGGATCTTGTCATCTTTGAATTGATGTCCATATAAAGATCATATATTCCTACATGCATAGCTGGAAAGTGGAATTTCATAATGTGTTAAAACCGGTACTAAACACATTCTCAGAAAACATCTTTCATGCTGGTTTCAAGTACATAACCAATTACGGTAACCACAAAAAAAAAATCTTCGGAAAGCAAACCCACAATAATAATAAATTAGTCTGTTGAAATAAAGACTAATCAAAAAGACACGCTTGCTAACTCCAGACAATGGGCCATTGGTCAGGTATCCAATGTAAGACATGTTTTAAAACCATCCATCAATAGAATTGTGACTATTGTATTGATCTCAGGTCAGCGAAACCGGGCTGACATCTTGAATTTCCTCAGGTCATTTCATGGTAAACCTTAGTTTTCTTTGATGAGTTCATCAGAATACTATGTAATCTTAACTTTAAAGTAGCGTGACTTTATAACTGTGTCTCTAACCTGATGGTTGGCAAATTAATTTAATTTTTAGACCTGAATCAGAATGAGATCAAGGAGAAGACCTCAAAAGTTAATTTTAAAAATCTCATAACAAGTTACTGAAACGCAGCTGAACTTTATGACCTCCAGTTTACGCCTTTACTACACAGCCCATATTGGATTGCATATATTATGTTTTGATAGTTAGCGGGGCAATGGACATAGTCTTGTGTGGTGTCATCACGTGTGTGGTTCTGTGACTAGAGAAAAGGATGAGATTCTTCTCGGTGACAATGGGGGTAAGCAGGACCGGCTAGACCCAGTCCTCATGCTGGGTAGAAAGTGATATGAAGCTGATTACTGCGCCACCACATTGTCATGAGGGACACCAAGAAGCTGAAGTCCTGTAGGAGGTCTTTACTTGGGCCAATGTAAAGCTGAGGAGGAGGGTCGCCTGCCACAGAGGTAGGAAGTATTGGATAGGAAAGTAGTACAGCTGCTTTGCCAAACAATACTTTGATCATATGTTATGGAGCAAAAATAGTCCAGGATTGTAGGTGATCGGCCTGGCAGTGTCCTATGTGGGTGGCCGCTGATACATTAATTGAGGGCACTATCAGCCTAGAGTTCTTAGTTCTAGGGAGTCTGCTCTTGGGTGCAAAATAGTGTGTTATAAGGCACGTAAAGTCTTGATGATGGTTCCTTTTGAGGCCTGCGTGATACAACCTTCATTTTATAGACAATCATATTATCTATCTCATGCAAAAATTTGACTTGCAATAATTTAGAAAATTACTAGTCACACAGATTTTTTATCATGTAACTGCATTGTTACTCTTTTGCTCCTAAAAGTCTAAATTTTTATTTTTATTGTACTGTTAGTATTTTGTAAATCCACCTTTGGCTTTCAATACAGCCTGAATTCTTCTGGGCATGCTCTTGATCAGATTCAAGCACATCTCAACTAAATTCTAATCTCAGGTCTCTTCTACATGTTCCTAATGTTGGTGCATACTGGTCGACTCACTTGGGTATATATACAGCTTATTCTTCAACTCTATCCATAAGTGTTCAATTGGGTTGAGGTCTGGGAACTGTGGGGGTCAATTCAGCATCTCCACTTTATTTTCATTGAACTATTTTTTTTCCAATCTTGACGTATGCTTTCGATTGTTGTCCTGCTGCAATACTATTTCATCCTTTTCATACCAATAGTACTTGAGTGTGCGAAGTAATTTGTCTTGTAGGAAGCTCACATATAGTTCAGCATTGAAACCACCATCGATCCCAATCAAGTGTCCAATGCCTTTGGCCCCATAGTGTGTCGCCCGGGGACCAGGGGGTACTCAGATCCGGGCCACGAGGTCACTTCTGTGGGTATCACGGTAGCGTGACCCGGTCTGTGATCCCAGGCTCCACAGTATAAAGGGATGTGGTAAGGGAGATTTATATAGTCCGTGACGCCACCCACGGTTGTGGTGATTGGGACACCACCGCTGCTCTGGATGGGGATCCCGGGAGTGATGGTATGGAGCAGCTAGATGTTAGTTCTCCCCTCCGTGGGTAGGGGGTTGGTTGTCCCGGGGCCCGGTGATGGGGTAAGCAGGGAGCAGGGCGCAGTGCTGCAGTGCGGTGCCCGAGGGCACGGGTGTACTCACAAGTAAGTCACACGGAGTCACTGGTAAACTAGGAATTGCTGGTGTCCGCAGCCTTCGGTACGGGGGTGTTAGTGTCCCACACACGGTGCAGCAGCCCTTGTTGTTCTTTCCCTGCTTCCAGGTGCCTTTCTCTCCACTCTCTTCCTCTTTCTCCTCAGCCGGGAACGGGGAATCCACTCCCTTGTAGGGATCCGGGTACCCAGGTACCGAGGGGCCACCGCCCTGCTCCGGCTACCTCTGGCCCCTTCCTCACTTCAGCCTGTCCCGGCCCTCTCGGAGCACGCTTCACTTTCAGCCTGGGAGCTACAACTCCAGGCTCCACTTCTGTCTCCTCTCCAAGCACTCTGCTCTAGCCCCTCCCCTCTGCTCTGCTTTTCTCTTACCCTGGGGGATGTGCTTTGTCATGCTGCACCGGTGTGAGATCAGATTACCAAGGAGGATTAACTCTTTCTGTGACAACCTGGCTGTGCCAGGGCGTCACACACCCCCTTGGTAAAACACGGCCCGTCCTCGGGCCGTCTGGCCACCAACATTTATTAAACTGGAAAAAGAATAAAGCATTTTAAACATTTTCACACATGCATTTTCAATCTTCCCACAGCGGGAGGTACATTGCTTCAACGTTGCAATAACAGTCGAACACTTTTAATAATAACAGTGTAACGGGTCCTTCAGTCACCCACCCAAACAACCTAGCCTTGGTGCTGCCCCTAAAACCCAGGCAGCACCCCTTGACCCCAGTCCAGAAACGGCTCCAGATTGGTCAACGGGACCGGTACTTCGCTGCCGTTGCGGCCGGGCGGACTGCCGGAGCCGTCGTCATCTCCGTCGCGGCCGGGCGGACTGCCGGGGCCGGTGGCAGGGCGGTGACAAAGGTGAGGCCTGGGGACCCCAGGTCTGGGTCCTCCCCAACAGGGGCTGCGGGCTCCGCTACCGGTAACAGGGGTAACGGGTCGGTGCATCGCTGCGGCGGCCTCTCCAGGAACCAAATGCTGGCAGTGTCCTGGCGTCCCTGCCTTTACAGTCCTGGTCACATGAACTGCAGTTCCTTCCTACTGCTCCCCCTTGGTACTCGGGAGCAGTCCTTCCAGCAACTTTTAAAGTTTCCCTTTCGCTTCCGGTCCTCCGGAGCTTCACTTCCGCCCGCGTTCTCAGGGGGCGGAGCCTCTTTTTCGCGCCCAACGCTTGGGGAAGAAGGTGCTGGGCGGGAGATTTTCGCGCCCAAAATGGCGGCAAAGATGGCGACTTTAAAAATTTTGCAGCGGATCACCGCTGACAGTCCAGAACAAGGCGCACTTCCTCCAGGTAACTGGATGGGTTCGATCCTGTTCGTGACTCCAAATGTGTCGCCCGGGGACCAGGGGGTACTCAGATCCGGGCCACGAGGTCACTTCTGTGGGTATCACGGTAGCGTGACCCGGTCTGTGATCCCAGGCTCCACAGTATAAAGGGATTTGGTAAGGGAGATTTATATTGTCCGTGACGCCACCCACGGTTGTGGTGATTGGGACACCACCGCTGCTCTGGATGGGGATCCCGGGAGTGATGGTATGGAGCAGCTAGATGTTAGTTCTCCCCTCCGTGGGTAGGGGGTTGGTTGTCCCGGGGCCCGGTGATGGGGTAAGCAGGGAGCAGGGCGCAGTGCTGCAGTGCGGTGCCCGAGGGCACGGGTGTATTCACAAGTAAGTCACACGGAGTCACTGGTAAACTAGGAATTGCTGGGGTCCGCAGCCTTCGGTACGGGGGTGTTAGTGTCCCACACACGGTGCAGCAGCCCTTGTTGTTCTTTCCCTGCAGCCAGGTGCCTTTCTCTCCACTCTCTTCCTCTTTCTCCTCAGCCAGGAACGGGGAATCCACTCCCCTGTAGTGATCCGGGTACCCAGGTACCGAGGGGCCACCGCCCTGCTCCGGCTACCTCTGGCCCCTTCCTCACTACAGCCTGTCCCGGCCCTCTCGGAGCACGCTTCACTTTCAGCCTGGGAGCTACAACTCCAGGCTCCACTTCTGTCTCCTCTCCAAACACTCTGCTCCAGCCCCTCCCCTCTGCTCTGCTTTTCTCTTACCCTGGGGGATGTGCTTTGTCATGCTGCGGTGTGAGATCAGATTACCAAGGAGGATTAACTCTTTCTGTGACAACCTGGCTGTGCCAGGGCGTCACAATAGCATCAGGCTTCATCCATTGAACTTGACAGTTCCTTCAATTTGATGGTTTGGTAGCCCCTTCTTCCCTTGTTTTTTCCAGACCCATTTGCATCCATCAGAGCCTAGTCTATTGATTTTTGTCTCATTGTTCCAAATCACCCGATTACAATCTTTGTATACTTCTTTGCAAACTTGAGCCAACACTCCTAATGTTGCTATTGAAGTTGAGGCTTCTTCACCTTTTTTCGGGCCACCATTCCAGACTTGTGTAATGTGCGTTGCACAGTGCTTGCATGTACATCTGTGATCTCACTATTATGTAGCATACTGCCATGTTTGTTGTGCCAGAGCTGATAGACCATGTAATGAGCCAACGTCTTGACTTGTCCACTTCTTGGCTTTTGAATAAATGGATGGACTTTAGTTCCTATTCTTCCAAATGTCATGGCGATACATGATGCAGTTAGACAATTTTCTTGGCCGAGAGATCACTATCGATGAGCTGGATGATGTTGTTTATGTTTTCTTGGGAAATCTTCATGGCTGCTCGTCAATATAAACCAGTGACTTTCGCTTGAGAATCAAACTAATAATACCCTGAGTTATTGGGAAATGTGAGAACAGGTCGTAATTTGTAATGTACAGGAAGAAAAATTCAAATACCAGAAACAAAACAGTAACAATGTAGTGACATGACAAGAATCTGTATAACTAATCATATGCTAAATAGTTGCAAGTCAAATTTTTGTACGAGGTAGCCAAGATGATTGTTTATAAAATAAATGCAGTCTTACGCTCAAAGCTGTAGTAGATGGTGAAATATGGAGCTTGAAAGTCAAAAGTTCATAACATTGTTACCCTTTTGCTCTTCCCTGTATGTGATAAAATCTGCTAAACTTTATCCCATCCAGACAACACAGACCACTGAGCCATGTGTCTAATCCTATCATGTGTGATACAGTTTGCAGGCCTAGTGTTTCATCTATTCATATGTGATACATTCCATTGAGCCATGTATCTAATCTTATCATGTGTGATGCTGACTGCTGAACTGTGGAATTACTGTGATCTGAGCACTCAGATCTCTGTAAAGTGAATATTGCAGTGCCTACTAACAGAATCGGCACTGCAAGCTGTCCTCTGTGACACTGTCCACATCTTGGTATCAAATTGCAGTCACCAACAAATTATATTTGTACTGTGATCCTAAACTTAATCCTCCCTTATCCTTTTGCTTACGCCTATACAGGAAGGGGAGGAGTGCCATGAGACACATGAGAGCAGATCCCAGCCTCTTTTATGGCAGTCGTAATGGAAGCTAGCAGTACATGAAGTTCACAATGAAAATTTCAGCAGTCGCTCCCCTTGTGTTTAAAAGTTAAAGATATCAACATTTTTTAAATATTTTATACATATTTTATACATCAAAAAATAACATATAAATAATAAAAAGATAAATAATAATATTATTGTTATTATTAAATAATACTTTACATTTTTTTTTTTAAAAAAAATATTTAATGACACATTCCTTTTAACTATTTTGAATTCTATTACTCTGCTTTACACTTCGTACGTAATAAATTGAGCCAATTTGTGTGTATTGAAACCACCAAGAATCTCTTCCTTCCTGTTATAAATATTGAAGCAACTAAACACACTATTCCTTTTAAAGGGACAGTACAAAAAAATTGTGTTCCACTGTATCTGCAGTTATGAGCAGTAAAGTTAAATTGTTTGAATTTCAATGGTCTGGGATTTTCTTCTTTATAAGAGGGAACCACCCAAGAACCACAGGATACATATTAACAGGCAGCCTCATCTTCTACCAGAGCTGATAGAGGCCGCAAACAGGGTCTTTAGCTATGGAATACCCAGCATGTATTTTAGCAACAGGCTCCATAGTCTTTTGAATTGCCCATTTACAGTATATGTTGTCTGGTACTATGCGTAGAAGACTTACAGGGAACCAACTAGTGACAGCCTTAGGACTGAAGCAGGGGTGTAACTACCGCGGTCGCAGCGGTCGCCATTGCAACCGGGCCCGGGAGGTTAGAGGCCTGCGGCCGCCCGGCAGATCAGCAGCCAGCTCCTTTCTGTGAGAGGAGCTGCGCTGTTCTGCCGCAAACCAAGCGGCACGTGTTATGATCCGGAACCATGGAAGATCACCATAAATCATTGGTAAAAAGGTGACAAGAGCATTGGCAACTAATCTGGCCACCATTCCCTTACTAACCATCAACACTAGAAGTAGCTGAGGGGTGAACTAACATCCTATGCACCGCGGACCCAGCCGGAGAAGCTAGCTATCCTAAAGGAAGGAAAGATGAATAACTTTCTGCCTCAGAAATAGACCGTAAAGGTATAGCAAGCCACCCACATTCAAATACTGCGGTGATATAGGAAAACACAATACACAGATAGATGATAGGATTAGCAAAGGTGAGGCCCCACTGACTAAATAGGACAGGATAGGAAAGGGGCTGATGGTGGCCAGAGAAAAACCCTACAAAAATCCAAATTCCTGATAGTACAAAAAACCCCTCAGATCACTGATTCTGAACTCTGTCCTATACCAGGCGCTCTTGTCATACCAATGAACAGAAAGCAGGAACAATTACACATTCAAGAAGCAACAAACACATGGACTTATAGGAGCAATACTCCAAACATAGCTGCAGGGAGCGTACCAGCTAAGCAACTGAGAGTGAAGATTCCTGCCAGCAAATAAACTGAAAACAACCACAGTAAACGACAAACTCAGATAAGAGCAAAAAGAACAAAACAACATAAGAAAGAACCAAGCACTTATCTGGGGTAGATGTGGTCTGGAGCAGGATGAGAAGGCTGGAAAACTAAACAACAAATGACATCTGGCTCAGAATGCTAGCAGACAAAGGTTTAAATAGGCAGAGCGTTAGCAATGGAAACGCCCATTGCTCAAACACACCTGGTCTCTGTCCAAACCATTCCTGGCCACAAGAGGGAGCCTCACAGCAGCAAAAGCATAACTGACATTCACAACAGGCCCGGCGGCCGCTACATTACCCGGTCGCCACCGCTGACACCAGGCCCCCCTGCCTGGTGTCAGCGGTGGCGTCACCATGCTTCCTTCACCCCGCACACTGCTTGCTTTGATATTGCACAGAGCAGCCGGCGCCGCTTTATGCATCATCAGTCTTCCCCCGTGCCTGCACGGTGACGTCTCTGCTGTGCGACTGCTGTGTGTGGTGAGAGCACAGAGCGCAGGAGGATGCCAACCAGAGCCACGGGGGAACGAGGACAGAAGTGAGGACAAGCAGCGATGAAACAAGTAGAGGTGAGGACAGAGCTGCGATGGAAGGAGAAGACAGGTGAGTACTTGTTTTTTTAATTTTTTTATAAATCAGTGAGTACACGGGGACGCTGGCGCAGGATGCAGGACACATGGAGTCCCTTGGGGGGGCTGGCTGCATGAAACATGGAGTCCTTGGGGGGGCCTGGCTGCAGGACACATGGAGCCCTTGAGGGGAGCCTGGCTGCAGGACACATGGAGTCCTTAGGGGGGCCCTGGCTGCATGACACATGGAGGCCTTGGGGGGCTGGCTGCATGACACATGGAGGCCCTGGGGGGCTGGCTGCATGACACATGGAGGCCCGGGGGGCTGGCTGCATGATACATGGAGGCCCTGGGGGGGGGGCTGGCTGCATGACACATGGAGGCCCTGGGAGAGATGGCTGCAGGACACATGGAGGCCCTGGGGGGGGCTGCATGACACCTGGAGGCCCTGGGAGAGCTGGCTGCATGACACATGGAGGCCCTGGGGGAGATGGCTGCATAACACATGGAGGCCCTGGGGGGGCTGGCTGCATGACACATGGAGGCCCTGGGTGGGCTGGCTGCATGAAACATGGAGGGCTATGGGGCTGCATGATACATGGAGGTCTATGGGGCTGCATTATACATGGAGGTCTATGGGGATGCATAATAAACATGAAGGACACCTTATACATGGACTATATGGGTGCATTATACATGGAGGAGTTTGGGGCTGCATAATACAATATGAAGGTTTATTGGGCTGCATTGTAATACATATAGGACTATGGGGGCTACATTATAATATATGGAGGACTATGGAGGCTACTTTATACACAGAGGACTATGGGGGTGCGTTATAAAACATGGAGGACTGTGGAGCAGTATAATATATGGAGAACTATGGGGTGAATTATAATACATGGAGGACTATCAGAAATGCATTATAATACATGGAGGACTATGGAGGTGCATTCTAATATATGAAGGGTTATGTGAGAACCTTTATACTATATGGAAGGCTATGTGGGGGCCATTATAGTATTTGGAGAACTATATACGAGGGGGGACAAAGATAGAAGCATGGGATGGGAATGTTTTGTGCTGAGGGAAAAAAGGCTCTTTCCCTCAGCACCCAGCTTTCCCATGCTCTGCTGTACATCTCTCAGCACCCAGCTTTCTTATGCTCTGATATTGGAAAGCTGGGTGCTGAGGGAATGATGTATAGCAGAGCATGGGAAACCTGGGTGCCGAGGACAAGATGGATATCAGAGCAAGGGAAAGCTGTGTTCTGATAGAGGGATTTCAGATCATGGGAAATCTGAGTGCTGAGGGTAAGAGCCAAGTGTCAGCATCATTATCCTGTACCCCGAGTGTCAGTGACATTATCCCGTACCCTAAGTGTCGGTGTACGTGGAGGGGGGCCCCAGTCCAAATTTTGCACCAGGGCCCATCAAACTCTAGTTACGCCACTGACTAGAGCCTCCCATCTCCATCTTGACTCCTCATTTAAATGAGGTTTCCTTTCCTTTGGCGTCTCATGGGTTAATTTCAGGGTTTGTTGCCAGCAGCTCTGAGCAGGGCAGGTCAGCTGTTGCTGCTTTAGGTCCACACCCATTTAGGTTAAATACTGGAGCTTTCCCAGCAGAGCTTGCTGCTGTTAGAATCATTTCTACTCTGGCCAGCCTGGTGGAAGGAACTGCTGAGGTATTCTCCTGTGCCCATCCACCTGCTACTATAGAATCCGTCTGCTATGGTTTAGTTTCATGTTTTGTATCTTTTTGTTTATTCCACCTGTCTGTCTTTCCTTTCTCTCCATGTTTATTAGTTGAGTGGCGAGTCTAGTGTATTTGTCAGCCTACTCACTAGACAGGGTGAGTTTAAAGCCAGCTGAGGGAATAAGGTATCCTGCTTGCCGACAGGTTGAAAGAACCTGTATAGTGACGCTAGGGAGTTCAGGAGTCAGCTTGAGGTGAGTGCAGGAGGTGCCCCCTTACCCCGCTCCCTAGCGGCAGGGACCTCCATTGTATCATTACCCTGGTGATTCCCCCTTTTTGTGGTGTCTTTTGGTAGTGTGTCAGATGCCCTTTAGTCTGATCGTGTGTGTCATGCGTTATCTATGGACATAGTCTACTCCATGCATGACAGCAGGATTTTCATATATAAAGTAAAGCCAGTGCTATACTGGTGCTTGCATGCTGAATGTAAGCATAGCTTTTGTTCTGAGATTGGATGTGTTATTTCAGAATTATGTGCAAGTAAAGTTCCAGCAATGCACTGCTGTTTGATTGACAGGTGCAACAGGGAGGGAATATCTTAGCTCTTAGATAAGTTAAAAAAAGAACGAAAGATCAAAAATGAAAAATCAGATGATCAGGAAGGGAAAAACAATAGGTTATCAGAATGACACATTCCCTATGTATTTATTAACTCCTTCAAGACGTAAGACGTAGCAATACATCCTAAATCATAAAGGGGTGATCACCGCTGGCTGCTGTGGTGAGCCGGCGGCGATACCTGCAAATGTCTGCTGATTTGAACAGCAGACATGTGTGCTTCGCAGGCATGGGTGGATCTGCATTCCACCCGCTTCTTTTAACCTCTTAAATCACGCTATCAAACTGTGACAGCGCAATTTAAATCACCGCAGCAGGGAACATGCCTTTCCCCGCCACCATCGGAGGCCCCGTGACGCGATCACATGGAGCTAATGGTTATCATGGTAGCGACGGGTCATGTGATGACTCCTGTCACTATCATGACGTAGTTCCTGTTACAACCAGCAGAGCAGTGGCTGTAACAAGAACACTGCTGTGCTGCTCTGATCAGCAGAAATGAATGAGCGATCAGACTGCTGAACCTTATAGTCCCTTAGGGGAATTAGTAAAATAAAAAAAAAAAAGTTTTAAAAAATTAAATGGTTAGAAAAATAAAAAATATACACACATTTGGTATCGCCGCGTTCAAAAATGCCTGATCTATCAAAATATAAAAATAATTAATCTGATTGGTAAATGGCGTTTATAATTTCCAAACACCAAAATTCCGTTTTTGAGTTTTCGCAAATTTTGCGCAAAATGTAATAACAGTCGATCAAAATGTAGCATCTGCACAAAAATGGTACCATTAAAAACATCAGATCGAGACGCAAAAATTTGCAGTCATTGAGTTCCAAAGCCCGAAAAATGAGTACAATATGGGTCATGGAAAATGGCGCAAAAATTGCGCCACTTTTTTTGGACAAACTTCAGAATTTTTTTAACCCCTTCGATAAAAGTAAACCTATACATGTTTGACATCTACGAACTTGTACTGACCTAAGGCATCTCACTGACACAATAGTTTTACCATATAATAAACACTGTGAATAAAATACCCCCAAAACACTTATTTTGCAATTTTTCGGCACTTGTAATTTTTTGCCATTTTCCAGTACAATATATGGTTTCATTTAAAAGTAAAACTCGTCCTGCAAAAAACAAGCCCTCATATGGCAAGATTGACGGAAAAATAAAAAAGTTACGGCTCTTGGAAGAAGAGGAGCAAAAGGAAAAAAAAAACAACGAAAATTGCCCGGGGTGAAGGTCCTAAACAGGGGCGGACATATCATTGGTGCAATCTGTGCAGCAACAGGGGCCCAAGATGTCAGAGGGCCATTTCTACTTCTAAAGTAGGTACAATGGTGTATTATGATGAGCTATTGGACTTTAAAGGGCCCATATACTGTTCTTGTACAGGGGCCCTCTTCTGTCTGTGTCCACCGCTGGTCCTATATTTCATGTATATGATGGATGAATGTCCATTGCTAGGGTTACCCAGAAATATACTGTATTATACATCATCCATGACCTACAGGACCTATTTTTCCTAATATACCAATGGATATATTTAATTCTACAAACTTATAATTTGATCACTCGAACTTCCCTTTCCTCCCACAGACAAGTTTCCATTTGTGCCTGAAGACCCTTAGCAGGTGGTTACCCGACGTGATCTCCGTAAAAATATTCAGTACAAACTATGTGCCTCTAAGTTTGGATTATTTTTGCCCAGCATGCAGTAATTGATGGGAATAATTAGGGGGATAGTGTTACTGAGTGATCTCCATTTGCTTTATAGATGATTCAGCTGCTTAGGTTTCTATATGTTAATAAGCTGACAGAGAAAGTCAAGCTGCCACTGTTTATCACATAATGATCATTTTATTATTTTGTGCTCGGGTCCTCATCTGTGGCTTAGGCTGATGTTTATAATTCTGTACATTTGGATCTGGAAATCTATGGCTATATAGCTGTGATAACCCCACTAACCGGCTGTCAGGCACCTTCAGTACCTCCAAGGGGAACAAAAAACCTTAAAACCCCACATGCTATATCCTTATTTTCCTCTCTGTTGCTGATGGGGACCATCATACTGCCCAACTCTGCTAATAAAAGTCCAACTAGGGTGTGTATGAGCTTATGAGTCTAAGGCCACATTCACACATTCAGTATTTGTTCACTATTTTACATCAATTTATGTCAACCAAACCCTCACCAGGAGTTCAGAGATGGGGATAGTCGAAAGGCAGGGTAAAAACAAGGAAGTCAGCAAGGTACAAAATCGGAAGGCAGGCCAAGGTCATAACCAATATGTCAGGCAAGGTAGAGAATCAGCAGGCAGGAGGAACATCAGGAAAACAGGCCGAGGTCAAAACCAAGATATCAGGAAAGGTACAGAATCAGCAGGCAGGAGAGACATCAGGAAAACAGGCCTAGGTCCTACAGGGGACAAAACAGCAAGGTGTGCACAAAACCAGTACCAGTAAAGAGTGTAGCTCTTGCGAAACACAGGACTATATCTGGCAAAGAACAGCAGACCACTGAACATATAAAAAGGTGAGATGCCTTCCAATTGGCTGGAGTGGGAGTTGATAACGTCAGCTGTAAGACATACACCCCTACAGTCAGCCAGTTGTACTGCAAGTCCCAGCCAGACCACGCTTGGTGGATAGGTGACGACTGCACCCACCAGAGCTGCTGGTACTGACTCCTGCCTTATCACCAGCACCGCCTGCAGTGGAAATATGGCGGCACCTGGTGACTGGGGCAGAAGTCGCAGGAGCAGACTCTGGTGGTGATGTGAGAATAGGAAGTGCTGACAGTGCTTCCTTCTCCAGACCGAGTGAACATGAGATACCTGAGTTTAAGGAGAGGCTGCTGGTTCATAGGAGACTCTGTTTAGCTCTGCCATAAGAACAGGAGATGGAGTTTACCCTGTAACTGTAACTAATATACTGGCCCCAGTTACAGGGGAAATCAGATAAACAAAAAAATATTATTTAAATATAGAAGTGGGGGGTACAATGTTTGGAATAAATAAAGAACAAATAAAAAGCAGGAAAACAAAACAAATATATAGAAAAAGAAGCAACTACCAATTTAAATCGCTGTCACAAGCCCTGCCCCATCAGAAAACTAATAATGTGTCCAATACACACAAATAATTGTTAAAACGGAACATATTTTAAGAAGTATTTCTTTGGTACTTAGCGGTAATATAAAAATTGACACATTTTCTTTTTATTCCAACCCAAAAAACAGTATGAAAATAACACAAAATTATGCTTCATATGTCATGAAAAAAGATGTAAAAAAAAATGTAAATATCTAAATGAGAACAAATTGTATAGTTCTTTAAACCACATGTAAGGAAAAAAAACTCAAAAAATGTGCATGGGCAAGGTAAAAAGGCCTGGTTTTGAACAGTTTAAAGGATTATACAGCCAATCTGGTATTCAAGTTTTCAAAGTAAAGCCGGCTTTACATGCTACAATGTACCTTACGATGTGTCGGCGGGGTCACGTCGTAAGTGACGCACATCCAGCATCGTAAGGTACATTGTAGTGTGTGACAGGTACGTGCGATTGCGAATGAACGTTAAAATGTTCATCGCATACACGTCGTTGAATCCTGACGAATTGCACGTCAGGTTGTTCAATGTTCCCGAGGCAGCACACATCGCAGTGTGTGACACCCCGGGAACATTGAGCAGATCTTACCTGCGTCCCGCGGCTCCCACCCAGCAATGCGGAAGCAAGAAGGTGGGCGAGATGTTTACGTCCCTCTCATCTCCGCCCCTCCGCTTCTATTGGCTAGCTGCCGCGTGACGTCGCTGTGACGCCGAATGTCCCTCCCACTCCAGGAAGTGGATGTTCGCCGCCCACATCGAGGTCGTATGGACGGGTAAGTATGTGTGACGGGTGTTAATCGTTTGTGCGGCACGTTCAACAAATTGAACGTGCAACACATACGATGGGGGCGTTCAAATCACATAAGATATCGTATGCGAAATTGCAATGTGTAAAGCAGGCTTAAGTACACTAGCCTCATCAGGTCTGCGAGATCGATTGAATAATGGATGCAGTTTGTAATTTGAAATCTGATAAACTTTAAAAAGAAAAAACAAAAATAAGGAACATTTACTATTACTTTGATCAATTGGGAGATAAGTCGAGCCAGATAGATCTAAAAACTGGTTCAATAGAAATGGATTGGGGATAAGTAGAGCCAGATAAATCTAAAAACTGGTTCAAAAGAAATGGATTGGTTGATCATAGACAAGGAGATATCTCACCAACTCACACTACAATTTGATCACTGTACTTTGAGTTAAATTTCGAGAAATAATCATGGAACACAATTGTTACCTTCTGTCCCAACTAAGTCTGTTCATAACAAGGGATGTCACGTAGAGCCATCATTAGGAGTGGAAGTTCATTATGACTTTCTTCGAACACATCCAGTGCACGGGGTTCTGCATTCGATGCACAGTGATGTTTTTCCTTTCATCAAGCTCCAGCTAATGAGTTAATAAGGATCTTATCGGCCCCTGAAGTTATAAGTAAGCCTAACATTTACCTGTAAGAGGAACTAAATAACAAGCTACTGAGTTATTAATCAAGTCGAAACTTTCCGAAAGGTGACTGATTTCTAGCTGCAGGGAGTTTGCTTGTAAGTGATTGATTATTCCGGCTACCAACTGGTCGTCTGTGCCAGGAAGGAACCCTGCCTAATCTCGTAGTGCTCCCTGCTTCCTCTGCCCAGTATCACATTATATGCGGCAGATATAAAGATTATTTTACTTTGATTTTTATATTGATTTTGGTTTGCAACTAAATTGATCTGTTAACCACCAATGATTGAGAATTGGTTTCTGAAATTTGCAATTGTCTGGTGGTATAGTATTTAGTCTCTTGCTGGAACATTATGGCCACCAATTCAATATATGATACCGTGTTTCCCCGAAAGTCTTATATTATTTTTTGCTCCAAAACATGCTCTAGGGCTTATTATCAGGGGATGTTTTATATTTTTTCATGAGCAACAATCCACATTTATTCTTCAATAAAAAAAAAAAATCAACATTTATTCAAATATGATCAGTCATCAATTTCTGGAACATCAACATTTTGTATTAATCCTATTACTGGTTCAGATGCACATTTTCTTATCTGGTCTGCTATTCTCATAGTGCATTACCAGTTCTATAGTGTTGGGTACATACCATATGTATAAAGGTTTAATCACCTGCTTAAATTTATTATTCTCTTTATACTGTTAAATTTACCCCAAGAGAAAGCAGACACCTCCAAAAACAATTGCACTTACCAGACCATAAACAATTAGAGTTGGCAAGTAAATGGGCTCTCACATACAAATCTACGTTTGTTCAAATCTAATTATGTCATGCCATTCTGGAACATCAACATTTTGTATTAATCCTATTACTGGTCCAGATACATATTTTCTTATCTGATCTGCTATTTTCATAGTGCAAAACCAGTTCTATAGTGGCGGGTACATACAATATTTACAAAGGTATAAATTACCTGCTTAAAGTTATAATTCTTTGTGTACTGCTAAGTTTACCCCCAAAAGAAGGCAGACACCCCCTAAAAGAATCGCACTTACCAGACCACAAAGAATTAAGGCTGCTTTACACCAGACAATCTATCGTGCGATAGATCGTCGGGGTCACGGTTTTTGTGACGCACATCCGGCATCGCTGGCGATGCCGGCCTGTGTGACACCTCCTAGCGACGCAGTATCGCTCACAAATCGTGAGTCGTGTACTGCTCGTTAGGTTCCATAATATCGTTTACTTTAGTTGACCATCGTTTCCGTGGTAGCACACGTCGCTCCGTGTGACACCACGGGAACGATGAGCAGCTCACCTGCCTCCCGCGGCCGCCGCCGTCTCTATGTGGAAGGAAGGAGGTGGGCGGGATGTTTACGTCCCGCTCATCTCCGCCCCTCCGCTTCTATTGGCCGGCGCCCGTGTGACGTCGCTGTGACGCCGAACGTCCCTCCCACTCCAGGAAGTGGACGTTCGCCGCCCACAGCGAGGTCACACGAGAGGTAAGTATGTGTGACGGGGGTTACAGACTTTGTGCGACACGGGCAGCGATTTGCCCGTGACGCAAAAAGGACAGGGGCGGGTACGATCGATTGTGAAATCGCACAATCGGTCGTACCGTGTAAAGCAGGCTTTAGAGTTGGCAAGTAAATGGGCTCTCAGATACAAATCTACATTGCTGTCAGATCCCTCTGCGTTCTACAGTGGTTGGATCTCCCTGGTGACTGGAAGCAGTATCACTCACGTGGAGTGATACTGGAACTTGATCTGTTTGTGAGAGCTGCAGTGCAGTGCAGCTGGACTAGCAATGGACCTGACAGCGATGCAGATCTCAGTGTGAGTGCCCATACACCATTGGCACTTGCCAGCATGACCACTGAGGAAGGATTCTCCGGTCGTGATGGTTAGTATACCCACTTAACCTAATAAATAACACACCGACTGCATGTGACTTGGTTAAACAAATTGGCCACAGCAGCCTTTATTACCTATTATTAACATACTAACACAAGGGGGCGCCGTCCAACGGGCGACCCCAAACAAATAATAGGTAACACATAAATAATAACTGTACATGTAACCCCATGTAGGCCCGGTCCAGAAACCACTTCCTCCACCAATATCCCTGGCCGCAACACTCCGACCCAGAGATGAGGTATTAATCACCCCGTGGATTAATACCCCCCAAACCTTGCAGAACCCCGTGCCTGCAATTTACCGGAACCCGGAGACACCATACCAAGACAGTGCCTCTCAGTCCAGCCACCAATCCCTTACAACCGCCTCTGGACCAGACCTACCCCCGCTGCTGCGACAGAACATACGACTCTTAACCTGTATTCCCCTTTTTTTTGTTTGTTTTTTTTTTTTTTTTGTTTTAAAACCGCATCATTCCATTTTCTCATTTTGTTTTCATCTTTTTTTTTTTTTTTTTTTTTATAAACAAACATAGCCAAAACGAACTCGCAAAACACAAGGGCGGGTGGGCGGGAATCCTTTACTGTCCGGAGTCACAAGGAAGGTAAGACCCCTCCCCTATAGTTTATATACTAGCCCCCTCCCCACCCTACAGTGACCCTATTCCACCAATCCCCTATAAGGGCCCATAATGCCCTTTAATTCACTTTATTAACCCCTCACTCCCTCCCTTCCCTCTGGTCATGTCGCCCCTCCCCCCTATGGGGTCCATGGCTTTCTGTAATTGTTTCAGGATTTGATGCCTGCAATTTTTTTTAATTTTTTTTTGGGGGAGGGTTGCTTTCTTTTGAGGCTGTCTGCTTTCTTTCATGAAGAAAAAACTGGAGGGAAAAGAGCACAATAGGGTCTTACCCAGTAACAAGGAATAAAAATAATAAGGAAATGTGCTCACCTTATTGGGTTGTGTATCACACAACCAGAAGTAAAGCCTGTAACCAGCTGCTGCAGAGTCCACGTGCTGAAGAAGCCAAAGATCACTCAGGAACACTGTAAAGGTGGAAAAGTTACTGTGCTGCTGGAGATACGACACACATCCAAGAGAAGTAAAATACGAGGTGGTTTAATTCAACGCGTTTCAAAGTGTAACCCCACTTCTTCATCAGGAAATCCATACTGGTGGACTTCCCGATGAAGAACTGGGGTTGCACTTTGAAACACGTTGAATTAAACTACCTTGTGTTTTACTTTTCCTGGATGTGTGTTGTATCTCCAGCAGCGCAGTAACGGTTCCACAGTGTTCCCAAGTGGTCTTTGGCTTCTTTCATGAAGAGTCCTGCTGTATTATTTAACTTTATTAGCTACATGGAACAGCGACTAGGGCTTTTTTTTGTAATGGGGCTTATATTTTAAGCATACTCAAAAGAGCCACAAAAATCCTACTAAGGTTACGTTAAAGGTGGAGATTCAGTTTAGACTAGAAAGAGTTAATACAATTATCGCTAGTTATGGATCATTATGTAAAATTTGTAATGCAGACCTTTTTACTTAAAGGAGTTGTCCACAACTCAGACAACTCATTCTGAACCCCTACATTTACTCACAGATAAATGATAACACTAAAGGGGGCTTTAGACACAGCAATGACGCTGGTGAAAGCCCCCGCCCCCATTGTTTGTGCGTCATGGGCAAATCGCTGCCCGTGGTGCACAAAATCGTTAGGAGCCGTCACACGGACTTACCTGCCTAGCGACGTCATTGTGGCCGGTGAACCGCCTGCTTTCTAAGGGGGTGGTTCGTGCGGCATCATAGCGGCGTCACTAAGCGGCTGCCCAATAGAAGCGGAGGGGCGGAGATGAGCGGCCGTAACATCCCGCCCACCTCCTTCCTTCCTCATTGCCGGCGGCCGCAGGTAAGCTGTAGTTCATCATTCCCGAGATGTCACACGTAGCGATGTGTGCTGCCTTGGGAACGATGAACAACCTGCGTCCTCAATAATCAACGATTTTTTGAAAATGAACGACGTGTCAACGATCAGCGATAAGGTGAGTATTTTTGATCGTTAACGGCTGATAGTTAGTGTCACATGCAACAACGTCACTAACGATGCCGGATGTGTGTCACAGAATCCGTGACCCCGGCGATATATCGTTAGATACGTCGTTGCGTGTAATGGGGCCTTAAGGGTGTGCTCACACTGGTGTATAGCCAGCATATAACTAGGAAGAGTGCTATCTAATGTGTTATCGGATAGCACTCGCTCTAATGTTGTACTATGGTGCAGTGCCAACCAGCAATTTTTTTTCTCGTACCAAAACATCGGACTGCACTCGGATGTCATCCGAGCGCAATCCAATATATGCCGAGACAGGGAATGGAGAAGATGGAGAAATTAATCTCTCCTCCAAAGCTGTGATCTGATTCTCACATGCAAGAAGATCGGATTAAAGTGAATGACACTCGGCTCACGCTCGCAGTGGAGATTGAGAGGAGTGTCATTAACATATGGTATCTGATGCTATAAACTAGTGCGAGCACACCCTTATAATCACCATCGGTACAGTTGCTGTTCCAGAGGTGTTGACACCGATTCTGGCGGGTATGGCATGACATTGATCATGTGATTTCTGCAGCCAATTAGTGGTTGCTTCACTGTCCACTCTTTTGAGTGTAGTTGACATCCAGAGAAAGCGAGACAGCAGGCGCAGCTCTCTCTCCGGATGTCTGATTTGTCCAAAGGAGGGGAGAGCGAAGCCAGCTTTGACTAGCCACATGCATCATGTGAGATAACAATGTCATGCAATCCTTGAGAGAATCAGTGTCAACACTGCTGGAATGGTGTTGGTACCGCAGGTGAGTATTGTAACACCGGTACTCGTGTCCCTGTGGTAAGGACGCCAATGCACTCACTTTCTCGACCGCTATGTATATTCTCCAGTCCTTGCTTCTTACTAAGTGGGTCTGCGCATGCCGTACAGGTCTCCTGGGAGCGCACTTTGGACCTGAAAGCGCGCACTCCAAACCTCTTAAAGGGTCAGTGCATACACTCTGTAAGTGTCCCCAATTGCTGAAGGAAACTAGGTACTTAAGGCACCCTCCCCCTGTAGTAGGTGCCCGAGAAACATGTTTATTCAGTATGTGTATGGTTGCTAGTTGTCAAGTCCCATATCCTTTGCTCGAATCCTGTGCCCGTGACTTTTGCCTGCATCCTTTTTCTTCTAATCAGTACCTGTGTTCGATTACCTGCTATTTATTTGTACCTGTGTAATGCCTGCCTAGATCCACAGGCCCAGTGCTGTAATGGACAGACTAGAGGAAAGCCGCTCACAAAGCAGGACCCCGAGAACCTGAAACCCTTTGACCCCTATACAGGGATTTGGAATTACACAGGGCCCTGGAGATCACCACCTGTGGTAGGCTGCAGTCCGATGAGAGTAGTAGCCAAGCAGGGTCGAACCGGGAAATGCAAAACAGGGACAGAATCAAGCAGGCAACGACGTAATCAGAAAATAAAGCAGAGGTCAAATCCAGATTAGGCAGTGAGGTACAAATACGACAGGCAGGAGAGTAGTCAGAGAGCAGGCCGGGGTCAAAGCAGGAATCAATAATCAGAGCAGGGGGGAACCAGAGTCTAGCAGGAATGCAATCTATATCTGGTAATGGCCAGCAGACAGAAGAGGGTATAAAAAGGGTGTGGTGTCTTCCCATTGGCTGAAGCTGAATTGAGGCAACCTCAGCTGGAAGACACACGCCACCTACACTCAGCCAGTGGTACTGCAGGCACCAGGAAAACCAAGCCTAGTGGATGAGCAGAGCCTGCACCCACCAGAGCCACCGGCACTGACTCCTGCCCCATCACCAGCACAGTCCACTGCGGGAATACGGCGGTGCCTGGTGACTGAAGCAGAAATCGCAAGAGCGGACTCTGGTGAGGACGTGACAACCTACATGTCCATCAGAACCAGTCTGCCTGCCAGTACAATCCTTTCCGTCATTGCCAGCCTGCCTGACAGTACCAGACTATCCATCTGTACCAGCCTGACTTTTGGTACTAGCCTGCCTGCCTGTTTCACCTGTCCTACCCACACCTGGATCTGTTCTTGCATCCCTGATCCCTGGGGTCAGCTGCTACAGTGCCGAGAGTACCCCTGGAGTGGGTACCTGGTGGCTACCTTCCAGCATAAGCCTAACCTCACCATCAGAGGCGCTAGTGAAGACAAGGAAGTCTCTTAATCACACTCTTCCATGGTGAGTCCAGTCCCGTGGTGCAGTGGGTCCACACCCACCTGCTTGAAAAGTTTCAGTGTTATTAATTTATTGTAAACATAGAGATCGAGTAGGGGTGGTCCAGGTAGTGGACAACCCCTTTAAAGGGAATTTTCTATATTAGAAAACCATGGCTGACCACAGTTGTGTCTGGTATTGCAGTTTACCCCCATTCACTTCAATACAGATGCAATACCAGACACAATCCATGCACAGCCATGATGTGAGTGGTTTTGTAAGAATGCAGCCATGTTTTTTAACTCTATAGAAGAAAGTATAGAGCATGTATTGTATTACTTGGGTACCTTTGGGTGTGTCGCTGCTTTTGTAGATCTTGAAGCATAGCTTGATGAAGAACAAACAGTAATACATCAGCCAGATCCATCCAGCATACCGACACTCAGCGATGGAGCAACATGAAACATTAAAATCAGGCAGGATAATATTGTGGTTGACGTTGTGGAGAGCCAGCCAAGTGAATTAGGAGGAGAGATTGGTTTAGCGGGCTGATTCCAGCAATGTTTTGAATGGATTACAGTAGAGAAGGAAAAAAGCCGGCAGCTGGCTGACTAATTAATTAAGAAATAATATAAAAATGAGGTGAGCTGAGGTGAGGCGCTCTACTGTACAATGGGAAGACGGGCGCTGGCATCCTGGATATTCCGCCCAATGCAAACACTTGGTTTAACATCTTCAGTGCCAGACGTCTGTATTGCGAGGGATGGATCACACTCTGAAACCAATGTTGTCGTATTACATGATAAATCTGTGCTAGCTATTCTTCCATCATTAAAAAAATATATCATCTTTTTTTTGTTTCCGTATAGTAGATTTTTTTTTAGTAATTTTATTTGCTATGAGTCGCCCACCACAGTGCTGCAGCGCTCGCCTCCGGGACACTGCGGGGACTTCTCTTTAGGGACCCCTCTGGCAACAGGTAGGTTAGATTGTTTATTTCTGTGTCGTGACGCCACTCTCGGTATTGCGGTCAGGGTGATGAGTGACCGCCACTGCGGTTTAGCGAGCGTCTGGGGCTGATGGTATACGCAGTTAGATGGTGTGGCCTCCCGAGAGTGAGGCTGGCCCCAGGGGCTCGACTGTATGTGTGTGGAACAACAGGTCGCAGAATAACTCAGTCTCAGTCCAGAAATGTCTTTCAACTGTTTACTCCCTTTCTGGTGGTAGAGTAAGGCAAACCGGGCGATGCTGTGATGAACCAGAGAGAACCAGGTATCCTTCAGGCTGGTATAGGGGTGATTGCTGACTCGCCTTCCTAGCACTTCTTGTTTAAGACAACCCCTGACTTAAAGTACCGTGTGATTCATCCAGGGAAGTCGCAACTGCCTTTTCTACCCTTTCTTATCCATTTGCTGGCAGCGTGGACCAAGGAAAAGATGGCTCCAGGCTCGATCCTCCTTATGGGCCCTCTTGTTGCTGCTGATGTTCAGGCTCTGTAATGGTGTGTGGAACCTCTAGTCCCACCACCTGCAGGATTTAGCAGACCACTAAATGGATGTCTGGCTCTAGGGACCTATGCCCCGTGCGTGCATCACTACCAGGAGTCCTCGTACTCAACTCCTTACTGCTCTCTCTCTTCAGGTGTCTTTCAGACTGACTGTGTGGTAATGTTCTCCCCTCCCAGCAGCCACTACACGTGCAGGGTCTGACCAGTGTTCCCGCTCTTCTGCGTCTACACTGCAGACTAGGCTCCTTCCTTCTCCTTTGACTGCCACTGCACACTCTAGCTTCCAGCCCCACTACCGCACCACTAACTGACATGTGTAGGCCACACCCCCTCCTGGGTCTGCCCAGGGATCCCCTCTAAGGTGTGTGTGTGACCTGGTTACTATGTATCTGTGTGTACACACCCTACTCAGCCTTTGAGATTACCTGTTTGCACTCTCCCAGTATGGGTGCAGTACTCAGTGGTGCCTGACCAGGTCAGGGGCGCCACGGCTACACGTGAGTATATGGGTCTGTTAACAGTATTTAGGGATGTGCTATACAGCTACCATATGGATTATCGAAAACAATAGAATCCTTGACTTATTTTCACACTAGGTACGGGGAAGTACTGAGTGGCGAAAGTAAGGAAAGGGGACCCCTGCGTCTACGGAAGGGAGAAATGGTGACCCCTTAACCACACCTACTGCTGGTCCCTGAGTCAATCACCATCCTAGATAGGTTCCACAACTATGCGCTGAGACGGATACCTGACCCTAGGTATCCTTAATGCTGGGCCCTTAATAGGAAACAGGTGGGATGAGCTCTTCGCCAACCCCACTAAATGCTAAAGGAAGATACATGGAGCACACATGGGGGGGAAATTTAGGAACTACTTTTCCACAGATGACTCAGCCAGAAGTTCAGCAAAGCTTCAGCAACTATACTACAGATGAGAGCAAGCCACCTGCTTGCAACCAGAGCTAGAATGAACTGAATATTATCAACAGCACCAGTCCAGGGAAGATGGGAGTATATAAACACAAGGGGAATACTAATAATCAGCAGCTGGACAAACGTTTAGCTCCTGTACTGCCCCGCGGGCTCGACTGCGACTGCCGAGCCGCTCGGATCCGTGCTCGTACGGTGGGTGGTGGCTCGAGCTCCTCACGGACCCGGGGGTCACGTCGCTCTGCAATGGGGTTGGCGGTACATGCAGGGACTTGACGGGGAGTTCCACGGCCGGGGCCGCGGTGGTTTGGTTTGGGATGTAAGTTCGTGACGCCACCCACGAGTTGTGGTGAATAGATGGACACCACCGCTGCCGTTAACTAGGCCTCCCGGGGACGGTGTTGCGCAGCTTGGTGTTGACCCCTCCGTGGGTAGGGGAGTGATGGTCCCGGAGGCCCGAGGGAGGTGCTGAGGCGTGGGAGCAGTTGCGGACGTATGCTGGTGCGGTGCAGCGCGGTGCACGGCCCGAAGGCACTGGTGTACTCACTATGACACAATACACTGGAGTCTTTGGTAAACCAAATGGGGTGATGAAAGGGGCCCGCAGCCAGCTGCAGCTTCTTCCAGAATAGGTTGGTGGTTTCCGCCTTTCTCCTGCACCTCTTTGTAAGAATGTTTTGACTCCTATGCCTAAGCAACGGTAGTTCGCTCCCCGACTTGTATATGCCATAGGAGCCTGTTTGCCCGCAGACGCTGGCCCTTTGGGTCTCTATGCCTTGGCGGTGGTTTTACCCTGTATGGTTGGGCTGTTGTCTTATAACGGGTCTTGTGTGGGATAGGTCCTTAAGTCCAGTCCTCAATCAGTTGATTTGACTCGGCCCTGTTGGTTCAGGGCTTTGAACTGGGTCTGAGTACCCCTCATGGTGCTCCGGTTTCCAATCGGTTCCCCGGTTCGGTACCGGCGGGCCACCGCCCGACCCCAGTCCCTAAGGTTCCACCAGCTGTAATCCCAGCTCCTGCAGGTGGCCACCACCGTCTGCCTCCTTGCCAAAGGTGACTGGGCTCCGATCCAGCCACTGGAGTAGACTGTTGGCAGGCCTGGACACAGGTCTGCCCTTGAACTTGACTTCTCTCTACTCTGCACTACAACTTGTGTGTTTGTTTTCCTGTCTCCAGGCCTGTGAACTCCACGGTGGGCGGAGCCAACCACCCGACTCCGCCCCCCTGTTGTGGACATCAAACCTGGAGGGTGGTGACAAGGGTTTCTAGGTTTGCTGCTGTCACGTAATCGGAAGGGTGTGTGTGTGTGTGCGACTACTTGGGACGACCTGACTAGTCCAGGGCATCACATTCCCCCTTGGTTTAATGCAGACTGTCCGCGGGCTGCCTGTCCATCACCGGTTTATTTCGTTTCTGAAAAATAGAAAAAACGGGAACATAGTACAAGTATACTAATGGTTGTACAAACGTTCAAGTTTTTAGCTTTTCAGATCTTCCCTTACGGGAGGCACATTCTTGAACGTTACAAACGTAAACCATTTTTATTAATATGGGAAACGGGTCCGGGTCCTTCACTCACCCACCCAAACAACCTGTACCTTGATACTGCCCTTAAGAAGTGGGCAGCACCCCTTTTCCCCAGTCCAGGAACGGGCCCAGGTGTTTTCCAACGGGACGGGTGCAGGTTTCACAACTGCTTGTCTTTTCAGAGGCCCCACATCCAGGGGACCCCTGACTCGGAGGATGGCCACCGGTTGTAGTGGTGGCGGGCCTGGCCATCTATTTCCCGCAGGCCCATCCTCCAGTCTGCCTCTCCAGAGGCTGTGAAACTGGGGGGCCAGTTAAGGGAAGGTATTATTTACAAGCCCAAACGTTTTTGTGTGGCCTGCCAGTTCTCAGCCATTTTTTAGGGAAACGGGGGCAAAACAAAGTCCCAACGGGGACGGGCAGTATGGTCCCAACGGGGACTGTGTCACTTTAGAAACCGGGTTCCGCTGCCTTTACTCTTGGTCTTCATCCTCCTCGTACTCAGCCTCAATGGTCACTCCAAGGCTGTACGGCGGGGGAGGGGACTGGGGCCGCTCCAGGGCACTGCGGCCCTCTCTCAGGCGGACATCCAGGGCAAACCAGCCCCTCTCCCCACAATGCCGGGTATACTGGACCAAGTCACCGGGTAGCAGGTCACGATTCGGGTGACCATAGGGTAGGTGCGGGTTCACATCTCTGCGGGAGAAGAACACTTTGGTCTCCAGGCCGGGCTCATAGATGAACCCCCATCCACGGTCACGGTCAAACCTCCGGACCTGGCCCTGGTACTTTTGGCCTTGTACCCGGTAGGTGGCACTCCTCAAATTGTCCTTTTCCCGGATTGCACGGGCGAGGATGTCTGCTTTCCTCCTTTCACAGGTCTCGATCTCCCAGCCCATCTGGTTTGGCCGCCGCTCCCAATACGGGGCGTCTGCAAGCCTGGGGTCTCTACGGGTGGGGGTCTGGCCCAGCTTGAGTTCCCCGGTGGTGGCCATTGACCGTCACCCTCTGGGGGGAACCCCGCTGTGTCGCGGCCGGCTCTGCTGCCTTGCAGCGGCCTCCCCTCGGGACCTCAGCCGAGGCCCTAGACCCGGGAGAGGCCTGCCTCACCTTTGGGGCCTTCTTCCGGATAATGCTCTCCCCCTCGGCCGGGCGAACTGCCGGGGCCGGGGCCTGTCTGGGCGTCGCCTTCACCGGGACTGGCGGTATCACGTCCGGGATGGGCACCTTCCAGGGTAACGGGGTTGGTGCGGGCCAGGTATACGGCCGTCCACGAGCCGAATCTACAGGTGGGTCCTCATGGGCAGTTGGGACGGGTTCCACCTCCGGTGTCGGGGGAGGCGGACCGAGCGACCGGTCCCTCCAGGACATAGGGGCGTGGGTCGCCCACCCGCTCCTCCAAATTTGTCTCCATCTCACGTGCCTGCACAGCCGAAGCTATCTCCCCCCTCTCGGTTGCCCACTGCTCCATTAAGTACCTCACCTGCACTTGTAGGCGGCAACACATGAGAGTCGTCCGGGGTTCCACCCACGCCGCTGTTCTGGGCGCGGGCTCTGGGAATTCGGGCTTCTCAGATGGGGCGGACATGTTGCACTCTCAGAATCCAGGAACACAACGGGTGGCAGAGTCCTGGCGTCCCTGCCTTTTATCTCCTCAGTCACATGAGGCTGGATCTTCACCCGCCCCCCCTTGGTCTTTTCCGGGCACTCTCCTTGCTTTCTGCACCGCTCTGCTCTCGGGGGGTGGGGCTTCACTATTGCGCCCTTTCTGTTCAGGGAAGACGGCTCGGGCGGGAACTTTTCGCGCCAAAGATGGCAGATTCTGCAATTTTTCAGCGGGACGACGCTAACAACAATTTCAAGGCGCACTTCCACAGGTAAGTGGACGGTTATATCCTGTTCGCAGACGCCAGAAGAGTCGATGTGTACCACCCCGCGGGCTCGTCTGCGACCATCGAGCAGCTCGGAACCGTGCTCGTACGGTGGGTGGTGGCTCGAGCTCCTCACGGACCTGGGGGTCACGTAGCTCTGCAATGGGGTTGGCGCTACACGCAGGGACTTGATGGGGAGTTCCACGACCGGGGCCGCGGTGGTTTGGTTTGGGATGTAAGTCTGTGGCGCCACCCACGGGTTGTGGTGAATAGATGGACACCACCGCTGCCGTTAACTAGGCCTCCCGGGGACGGTGTTGCACAGCTTGGTGTTGACCCCTCCGTGGGTAGGGAAGTGATGGTCCCGGAGGCCCGAGGGAGGTGCTGAGGCGTGGGAGCAGTTGCGGGCGTATGCTGGTGCGGTGCAGCGCGGTGCACGGCCCGAAGGCACTGGTGTACTCACTATGACACAATACACTGGAGTCTTTGGTAAACCAAACGGGGTGATGAAAGGGGCCCGCAGCCAGCTGCAGCTTCTTCCAGAATAGGTTGGTGGTTTCCGCCTTTCTCCTACACCTCTTTGTAAGAATGTTTTGACTCCTATGCCTAAGCAACGGTAGTCCGCTCCCCAACTTGTGTATGCCGTAGGAGCCTGTTTGCCCGCAGACGCTGGCCCTTTGGGTATCTATGCCTTGGCGGTGGCTTTACTCTGTATGGTTGGGCTGTTGTCTTCTAACGGGTCTTGTGTGGGATAGGTCCTTAAGTCCAGTCCTCAATCAGTTGATTTGACTCGGCCCTGTCGGTTCAGGGCTTTGTACTGGGTCTGAGTACCCCTCCTGGTGCTCCGGTTTCCAATCGGTTCCACCAGCTGGCGGGCCACCGCCCGACCCTGGTCCCTACGGTTCCACCAGCTGTAATCCCAGCTCCTGCAGGCGGCCACCACCGTCTGCCTCCTTGCCAAAAGTGACTGGGCTCCGACCCAGCCACCGGAGTAGACTGTTGGCAGGCCTGGACACAGGTCTGCCCTTGAACTTGACTTCTCTCTACTCTGGACTACAACTTGTGTGTTTGTTTTCCCGCCTCCAGGCCTGTGAACTCCTCGGTGGGCGGAGCCAACCGCCCGGCTCCGCCCCACTGGTGTGGACATCAAACCTGGAGGGTGGTGACAAGGGTTTCTAGGTTGGCTGCTGTCACCTAATCGGGAGGGTGTGTGTGTGTGTGACTACCTGGGACGACCTTACTAGCCCAGGGCGTCACACTCATAGTCATAAAGGGGAAAAGATGAAAATCCAACAGGAAAGCTATCTAATACAATGAATACTGACAGCAGGAACAACAGAAAGTAAGGGAGCATTTTGCACAGCCAAACGCTGTGACCTTCTATTGCCAGAAACCACATGAGTGTCTGTCACCTGTAACACACCCGTGACACTTATATGGGAGAGTGTTGTGGGCATGTTCTGTGACCTGTACAGAAGACACTGTGCAGAGAGGGGGAGGAGGTGAGCTTTAGCCAGTTAACTATCATGAATGGATCCTGTGAAATGCTTACATAGATGTTACCTTTCATTGTAATCCTTCCAAGTGATTGTAATGAATTGACTACTGAGAATAGATCTTGAAAGAACCGGTCAGTGGTTGGTGTAAAAACTACAAGATTTCAAGATTACTTTTCTAATTTTCTAAATAAAATGGGAAAAATAGCAATTAAAAAACAAATATGCTTCCAATTAAAACTTCATAGCAATATTAGATCATTTTCTAACAATACATTCTTTTAAAGATTCCTACACATATTGGCATATGAAGCTGTGAACCCTGTTTCCCTAGTAAGAAATTATTTTGTAAAAGTATAAGCAAATGTTCACTTATTTAAGAAGAAAAACAAGATGGCTGTAAAAATGAAAAATTTAAATTTAATCCGATGACAGGTGCCCAATGTTTTACAGGTCTCAAAAAAACGTACATTTAGGCATCCACACAAAAGAAATTTAATGAAGAATTAATTTATTTGAATTGAACGGTGTAAAATTAAAGAAAAAATCCCAGTTTACTCAATTTTATAACATGTTGTAACTTTACCATAAAGAACAAAGCTCCACACAGCGACGTCAGTAAAAAAATAGTTATGGCTCGTAAAATTTGTATTTGGATGGGGAAAAAAACACATAAATAATAGGTTAGGATTCCATATCACAGTTGTACGATCATACTGGTCCCAGTTTGCTGGATTTTCTGCATGTTCCTGAGGCCTCCTTCACACATCTGTGTTTTTACAAGGACCGTGTGTCCATGTGGAACACACGCGTGTCCGTGTGCTCCACATGGCAACATGTCCATTTTTCTCCGGCAGCACTGGTGTCACACAGACTGCACACTGACGTGAACATGTACTGGGGATAGCACGGATGAAATAAAAATAAAGCATTTTTAGTCTTACCTGTCTCCAGCACTGCTGTTCCTGCCTCTGCTGTTACTTCCGGGCCCGCTCATTAGGCTCATGCATATTCACTGCACTCACTGCTGACCTTTAAATAACAGCAGTGCCGGAGACAGCAGCATCGGAAACAGGTAAGTATACCAGCTTATGGTGTCCATGTGCTATCCGGATGTCACATGGACAGTACAGGGACAGCACACGTAACACACCTACACATACATACACACCTACATCATGGACCATGAAACACGTGTGTGTTTTATGTAAACGTGTGAAGGAGGCCTGAAATAGTATTGTTGAGATCCTACAGGAAAAAAATGTACTTAATTTCTTCCTGATCTCTTCACTTTTTATCAGACTTTTTTGTCTAGGGTCTGGCGTATTTAATGAGCCTAGCATTCTTTGTCTACAACTACAGACAGAACAGTTGAGCAGTGGGAGGAGACTCCTTCTACAGATAGTTGTCTTACAGCCAGAGACAAGACTGTGAGAAGATCTAGGCAGAAATGGCTCTTCAAGACATTATTTATTTTTATTACAATGGGCGAAAATAGAAGGAAAATATTTTATAATAATTGAGTAACATAAAATAATTAGTGTTGGTACAAATAGAATCGTAGGACCAGGTCTATCGTCCACGTCAGTAATCTGTGACTTCTGAACGGGAGTTCTTAGACCCTCCTCCTGCCTCCGTTCATCCACGACTCATCTTTTGATTTGCTGGGTTGCCGTTACATCATTGTTGCGGCATGATGCACATACGACGCAGGACCAGGCCGGCTAATCAAATGATGAGCCGCAGATTCTGTAAGAGGTGGTTCTCAGGGCTTCCATTCATCATCACATATTACTAACTTGGCTGATAGACCGGGTCGATTCACTTCAATGCTTCAATTAAGATGAATGCAGTTTTACCTTAAACTTTTTTTTTCTTATTTCTATTTCTACTTACATGCTTTCACCAGAATTACTTGGTTGAGCATGAAAATATCCAGATACAAAACATATACACATATCAGACCAGGTAATTAACCTTCTAAAAAAAGTAAAACAGCCGAAATCCTTTTAATGGGTTTCCCAGTTCTTGAAATCTGAAGGCTTATGCATTGGAAAGGCTATGTACTTTAGGTCAGTTGGGGACAAACTCTTGAGACCTCGGAGGACTGACTGTGTGAAGGAGCTATGGTGCTACAGTCTGTTGCCTTATTGATGGAGAAACTTGCCATTGTTTTTAGTTGTCCACTCCAATACTGAGATATGATTTTGCAATATAATGACAGTTTAGCGACCTTTATTTTTCTGCATGACTTTACTATGAAAAACATTTTTTGACATATACGAGGATGCTTCTGAAGATTATATTATTGGAGCTCCTTGAACTTGCACCTGGTCCTTCACCAAATGCAAAGACAATGGGAGGTCTATGCATAGAAATTATGGGACCCCATAGCAAAAGTCCTAGTTGCCATCATCCTCTCCCAAAGATAATAAACAAATATTTGTGAAGTGGGTATGGTCACAGAAGGGCTTATCTCTCCCAACTTTAAAATAGAGACAGAGGGACATGTATAGCAAAACGTAGAGTAATTTTGACCCTTAAGGCTGCTTTACACGTGTCGATATGTCGTGCGATCGCATTTGCGATCGCACCCGCCCCCATCGTTTGTGCGGCACGGACAAGTTGTTGCCCGAGTAGCACAAAGTCGTAAACCCCCGTCACACGTACTTACCTTCCAAACGACCTCGTTGTGGGCGGCGAACATCCACTTCCTGAAGGGGGAGGGACGTTCGGCGTCACAGCGACGTCACATAGCGGCCGGCCAATAGAAGCGGAGGGGCGGAGATGAGCGGGACGTAAACATCCCACCCACATCCTTCCTTCCGCATTGCCGGCGGCTGCAGGTAAGCTGCAGTTCATCGTTCTCGGGGTGTCACACGGAGCGATGTGTGCTGCCTCGGGAACAATGAACAACCGGCGTGCAGTAGGACGATCGATTTTTTGAAAATGAGAGACGTGTCAACGAGCAATGATAAGGTGAGTATTATTGCTCGTTCACAGTCGCACGTAGCTGTCACACGCTACGATATGTCAAACGATGCCGGATGTGCGTCACTGACGACGTGACCCCGACGGCATATCGTTAGATATATCGTAGCGTGTAAAGCGGCCTTTAGTGTGCCCACCTACTACGATAAACCTTTCATAGGACTCAAAAAGTATGACTCAGAAAAGAAAAATGCCCTTTAAAGTACAGTACGATACCCCCACAGTGAATTCCTTCATTCTGTAGTTCAGATGAATAATATGATGACCCCATAACACATTCCCCTCACATTGCTGGCAACACATTATCATGCTCTCATGCTGCCCCAAACAATGCAATGTCCCCACATTTCACTCCCACACATTATGAAGCTGTCTGTGACCCTAAAACAGTATGACAGCCACAGAGTTCCAAAACACAGTATGACGGCCCACACAGCTCCACAACACACAGTTCCATAGCACTGTATGGCAGCCCTCACAGACCCATAACAAACACACATACGTTCAGTATAATGGCCCCCACAGAGTATAGTTCACCATAGAAACCCTATTTACAATACAATGGCCCCAAAACCAGCCTTCCACTGTTTGACCACCACTACGTGCAGTTGATGGCACTCAAAGTTCCCCACACTGTATGTTGGCCCCACATCCCCTTACACGCAGTATGATGGCCATACACTCATTGATAAAAATAAAAAAAGAAAGAAAATAAAGAAAAGCATTCACATCACTCCACTCCCCAAATGCAACGGTCTCTTCAGAGTATGGTCTGAAGCTCTGCACAGCAGGTGCTATGTAGTGACGCCAGTACTACACCACACCTGCTGACGGTTCTCTCCTCGATCACTGTTTTCAACTGTCTTCATCTGAAAATGTGATGGGGTGACCCATAGCGGCCATATGTGACTCATATGTGATCTATAAGGCCGGCTTCTCACTTGCGAGTTTCTCGCAGTAGTGCAATGCGAGAAAATCTCGCATTGGAATCGGACACATGTTAGTGAATGTTTCAGCTCGCATTAGCAATTTTTTTTTCTCAGTCCAAATCGGACTGAGAAAAAAATCGCAGCGTGCTGCTTTTTTGCGAGTTTCTCACACCATTTTTCACAATGATTTCCTATGGAAGCGTGTTTAAAGAAGCATCACACACGCGCACCAGCGTTCCAGTTTGCGAGTGTGGCAGTAACTTCGCTCATTCATTATTCAACAGATGAATGTGACATCACATTTCCAAAGGTTAATTATCTGACACATGTGTAATCGAATTAATTTTGTTAAGATGTTGCAGGAAACATGCATCTCACTTGCATCACCCACGCGAGTCAAATCATTAAAATATTCAAAACAAGCATCGCACTTGCGTTGCACTGTGACCTAATGTGAACTAAAATCAGCCGAGTTTTTTCCAGCCTAGTCGGACCAATTTTACACGCATAGGTGTGTTTCCACCCTTAGCAGTATGCCAGTGGCAGCACTCTCTAAGCTATTTTGCTGCAATCAACATTACATTCATTAACCTTTTACAATATTTAGAAATATTTAAATAATATAAAAATATGACCAAAATAACAAATATCTCAATGGAATGCTCAAGTGTTAAAAAAAAATTCTTCACCTCAAAATAGGAATCTATGACTTTGCACTGGCCTTCCAATTTGGCAGGTCCCAGGAGCTTTCTGGTGCTCACTTTCTCTTTCTTTTGGTACATTTACACTAGCGTATGATATTTTTTTTTTCAATTGTTATTAATGTGCTGTTTTTGTGCTGTCCGTGTGCTGTCCGTGTGCTGTCCGTGTGCTGTCCGTGTGCTGTCCGTGTGCTGTCCGTATACAATCCATTTTTTTTTCTCAGCACCTACAATCATTTACAAGACCATTTACAATGTCCTGTGCTACAGAATGATAATGTATCCATAAAAAATGGATATTACTAGGATGGCTTGTATATCATCTGATTTTTTTCTCGTACCCATTGACTTGAATAGGCGAGTCTTGTTCTATTTACGTGTCCAGTTGCAGTATGATGCAATTTTTATCTTCAGGACGAAAACAGCTGAGAAAAAAATCTCAGATCTGCTCTGCCTTATTGAATAATGTTGGTTCACGTTCAATACCTATTTTTCTTGCATTGCACTCATCCGAGTTGCACGCCAATGTGAACAAGCCCTTATAAAGGCATGGGGTATTCACAGTATTCACAGAAGGTCCTCTGGGTTGTGACTACAGAGTAGCTTCTGGAAGATGGAGCAAGTTGAGGAAGAAAATCATATATAAGCCAGGTCAGAATCAGAGGGACAATGACAAAATAAGAACCAAATAAATTTTTTTTTACTAGAGAGAGGAGTCAGTTGGGGTTAAGCAGAATTATCCATGATAACCCAAAGGCCTCGTCATTTGCCAGTCAAGAGGACCTGTAATGAAAGCAAAGTCTTATGTAATAGGGTGACCAGTGCACTACTGCCCCCACTTCTTTATGGTGACTACTGGAAATGCAATATGTAAACTGTGAATTGTATTGTATTTTTGTGTTATCTCCTCTGTGTAATATGGCTTGCTGCCACCATGTGTCATGTTCCTGGGTCTCTTAGAGAATAAGCATGGAGAGGGAATGTCAGGGCAGCAGGGGTTAATTTGGGGAGGTGCTTGTGGCGCCCCTGAGGCTCCAGTCACCACAGAGGTACTGCATCTCAGCTAGAGGTGTGGGATCCCGTTCCCAGGCAAGGAAGAGGTCACAAGTCGTTGCACACATAAACAGACAAACACTCTTAATTTAGCAACACTCCATTAGGCTGCAGTTAGGGCAAGTTGCAACCTAAGCAGTTGCCTTAGGGAAAGCACCGTCCCGAAGCTAGTCTGGAGGTGGAGTTTAGCAAGTGGAAGCAAACTGTAGAACGTTAGTCAGTCAGGAAGTGGACGCGGAGGAAGAAGGTCCTGGGGTCTGGAGCTGGAGTGGCTCGTCCCAGGATCAGGGAAGAAGGAGTCCCAGAACCCACGCGAAGTGCGCCATACACCTGTGGGCTCGCATGCACAGCTGGTATACCGGTGTGGAGGGACTTGGCAACAAAGGGGACCGACCCCTCAACTAGTGAACTAGTGGAGAACTACAAGGCTCAGCTAGCAAACCATAGACTGAGGCTACTTCAAGTACTGAAGCCACATCCACACACATCCAGTGAAAAGGTGACCACATAGGACCAAGGGACAAGGCAGGAAAGCCACTCATACAAAGAATCTGCGGACACTGGCTCAGGGTTCTGTGTGTGAGGAGCGGGGTAGGCGGGGGAGGCCAGGAGACAACCAGGGAAGGAATACAGAAGGGTGTACTGGGTTGGGCCTCGAAACTATCCGGGGATCAGCTGTGGCCCATCACAGCAGGACTCAGCACTCCAAGGGCAGTACTTGACCGGCCGTAATAACCTGGAACTCTTAACTGTGAATAAAGACCTTGTGACTGCATTCGTGTGTTGCCCAGTTATTGCTTGCGCCTCCGGCCCTGCACCATTACATCCTATCTCCCATCGACAGCTCTGGGGCCCAGCTCAACCTCTGGAGAGCTATACCAACTCAGCTGCATCACCATCGACCCCCAAGGGAACTATATAGCAGCGGCGGCACCTATCTTGCCGCATACAACGAGTGGTGTCACGAACTCATCATCCCATGTAAATATCCCCCACTCATTTAAATGACACCGCCAGGGTCATGAAGCCGGGCCCTGTCGCCGTGACATCATCCAAGCAGAACAGAGCCTGCCCGGTTCCGAGTGCCCCACGGCCCTAGTGGGGCATGTCATGCTCACCATCACAGTAGCTGATATAAGGCAGGAGTTGCACAGACAGAGTAAAGGGGGCTTTACACGCTACAATATTGTTAATGTTTTATCGTCAGGGTCACATCGTAAGTGACGCACATCCGGCATCATTAACGGTATTGCAGCGTGTGACACTTACCAGCGACCTTAAACGTCCTCCAAAGTGGTGAAAATCGTTCACCATGGAGAGGTCGTCCTAAGACCAAAAATTGTTAATGGTTGTTTATAGATGTTGTTCCTCGTTCCTGCGGCAGCACACATCGCTGTGTGTGACACCGCAGGAGCGAGGAACCTCACCTTACCTGCGTCCCGCCCGCAATGAGGAAGGAAGGAGGTGGGCAGGATGTTCGTCCCGCTCATCTCCGCCCCTCCGCTTTGATTGGCCGGCCGCTTAGTGACGTTGTTGTGAAATCGCCGTGACGCCGAACGCACCTCCCCCTAGAGGGAGGGATTGTTCGGCAGTCACAGCGACGCCGCTGACCAGGTAAGTGCGTGTAACGCTGCCTTAGCGATAATGTTCGCTGCAGCAGCGATCACACGATATCGCATGCACGACGGGGGCGGGTGCTTTTGCGTACGATATCACTAGCAATTGCTAGAAATATCATAGCGTGTAAAGCCCGCTTTACATATGGAGATGCTGTGATAGTAGGAAGAACAAAGAGAGCACCTGGAGGGAAGTGGAGTGAATAGGGTGGTGGTGGCAGAGACAGAACTGAAGGAAAAGATACAACAAGAAGGAAGCTCACCTACGGTGGAGTGTAAGACCAGGGAGAAAGGAGAAGTTGTATGCCCCCTACCTAAGGCCGGCACCAGTTAGTACGTGATGGAACACAGTCACAACGGGAGGGGAGCTTGGTCTGTCTGTTTGCGCGCCGAGCCGAACAACCCACCACCGTGTTGAGGACTGGGTCAGAACAGAAGTAGGAGAGTAAATTGCCCCATCGTGACCATCCCTGTAGATCTGAGCTGGTTCCAGCAGCCAAGGGTGATGAAAGATGATAATGATGACGTGTCTGTGCTTAGAAAGTGGAAAACGACTGTTAAGCATCTGTGTTGTAAAGTATTGCAAGTTTGACCCAGAGGTCGTCTCCTTACTGAGCACATGAGGCACAAGGCCCGTGGAAGTGAACGGGAGCCGCAGAAGTCAGCTGAAGATATAGAAGCACAGCAGTCAGCAGGTACCACCTCACACCTCTCTGCCCCCCGTGTCTGTACTGTGTCGAGGTGGGTTGGGGTCTGCAAACCTTGCCACGACTGCCCCTCTCCGGCACTTTACACATATACACAGAATACATGGAGCATATGCCATCCAGTATCAGTGGCGATACCATGTCTATCCCTGCCCATGTCCCCCTGGTGGGCCGGACTGGAGCGATCAGTGCAGTAAGAGGAGGAGTCGCACATGTTCTACCAAAAATTTACGGAAGTGTTGCACAACCTGCGACTTAAAATGCCTCAACCTGCGTCATTTCAAGTTTAATCTTTTTTTAATTAGTTTTGCAACCTATAAACTCCCATTTTTGTGAAGAAAAACGACAAAATCGGAAAATATTATACAAACCGTGCATATGTCATTCACAGGAAATTTCTAATTTTGCAACCAAGGAACTCACATTTTTGTGTAGAAAAAATACAAAATATGAAAACATTGTAGAGTGTATATCCATATCTCATTCACAGGTAATAATAACCAATGCCGTGCCATGTTCACTACAAATTAAGCCCCTGTAACACATAAGCCCATTGATGTGGAGTCACATGCTCACAGTTGACCTTTTGACTCTTTTCTATGGCCAAAAAAGCCAACATGTGTTATGTAAATTGCTTAAGCCTGGGGTAACGCAGACAGTTCTGTGAATGATCTATGTCTTTCCCTGCAGAATCTCTCTATGATGCCTATTACTGAGACATGGCCATTAGGTTGTTTTACTTGTTAACTTTAAACAAAAAGCAATTTAGGAAGGTCCATATTGTATGACAGCACCACCAAAATGCCAATTATCACTTCAAAATAAATCTCCCGTCTCAGATGAACATGGCATGTAGAGTGCTGACTGCCCATGGGTCTCCAGGATGTCATTATGGCTTAGTTCACTAAGAGTCGGAAAAATGTCATTGCCAATAGCGAGCAGTGATGAGATAGCATAAAAACTATAGAAGACACCTACATTTACATAAATAGATAATAACATGTATATAATTAAAGGGAAGCTGTCAAAGGATGTACTCTCCTGTTGGGCATATTGTTACGTCCTCACCAGAGTCTGCTCCTGCGACTTCTGCTTCAGTCACCAGGCGCTGCCGTATTTCCACTATGGACGGTTCTGGTGATAGGAGAGTGCCAGTGGCTGTAGTGGGCGCAAGCTCCGCTCATCCACTAAGCTGGGTTTCCCTCAGACCTGCAGTACCACTGGCTGACTGTAGGTGGTGTGTGTCTTCCAGCTGAAGTTACAACAGTCCAGCTACAACCAATGGGAAGACGCCACACCCTTCTTATTCCTCATCCTGTCTGCTGGTCACTGCCAGGTACAGTTTTGTTTTCCTGCTTGTGTCTGGTTTCTGTCCTGTTCTGACTATTGATCCTCATGTTTGACCCCTGTCTACTCTTTGACTACTCTCCTGCCTGCCGTTTTTGTACCTCGCTGCCATCTCCGGATTTGACCTCTGCCTGATTTCCTGACTACGCTCCTGCCTGCCAATTTTGTCCCTTTTTGTGCCTCCTGGTTTGGACCCTGCCTGACGACCACTCTTTCCTGGATTGCAGCCTTCCATAGGCAGCGATCTTCTGGACCTTGAGTAATTCTAAATCCCTGTACAGGTGTTAAAGGGTTTGGGGGATCTGGATAATCCTGCCGACTTGGTGGCTAGCCCTAGTCTGTCCGTGACAGTCATCCTGAGTCTGTGGTCAAGGGCAGATGTTACATATATATAGTATGTCATAGAAAGTTGTATAAAATGATACCTTGTTTAGAGATGAGGAGACCTGTGTAAGTTCGGTTCAATGGGTTCAGCTGCACTTTAAATAAATTTTGGTTTGGGATCCCAATGGAAGTCACTAAGTGGGCAATTCAGGTCGCTGCCCACATGCAGCCAGCCATAAACAGATCAGTTCTGAAGGCGGTAAAGTGTTTTTTTTTCATTTTTTTTTTTTTGTTTGGCGCACACTACATCCAATTATACTGTTGTTACCTCCAGTGCAAGCCGTTCACACACTGCAAGCGGCTCACATTGGGGTGAGCACTGAGCGTACCCGAGCACAGCGATGCTCGCGTGAGTGGTTTTGTCTTTATGCTGATGACACACAGCTATACACCTCCTCCCCTGAGCTCACCCCCGCTGTACTACAGAACACAAGTGACTGCCTGACTGCAGTTTGCAATGTCATGTCTGCTCTCTATCTGAAACTTAACCTTTCCAAAACTGAACTTCTTCTTTTCCCTCCATCTTCCAACTTTCCTCAACCTGACATCTCCCTCTCTGTGTGTGGCACAACGATAAGTCCTAGGCCGCAAGCCCGCTGCCTGGGGGTTATACTTGACACTGATCTCTCCTTCACCTCCCACATACAATCTCTTGCCCGCACCTGCCGCTTGCACCTCAAGAACATCTCTAGAATCCGCCCCTTTCTCACAATGGAAACGACAAAAACCCTCACCGTGGCCCTGATCCACTCTCGCTTGGACTACTGTAACTCTCTATTAATTGGTCTCCCCCTAACTAGACTCTCTCCTCTACAGTCAATCCTTAATGCAGCAGCCAGGGTCACCTATCTGGCTAACCGCTACTCGGATGCCTCTGCTCTGTGCCAGTCATTGCACTGGCTGCCCATATATCATAGGATCCAATTCAAACTGCTTGTTCTCACCCACAAAGCTCTCCACAGTGCAGCGCCCCCCTACATCTCCAACCTCCTCTCTGTCTATCAGTCCACCCGTTCTCTACGCTCTGCAAGCGACTTTCGACTAACATCCACACTAATTCGAACCTCCCACTCCCGGATCCAAGACTTCTTCCGAGCTGCACCAACCCTCTGGAACGCTCTACCCCAAGAAGTTAGGACAAATCACAACTTACTCAGCTTCAGACGCACCCTAAAGACGCATCTTTTTAGGGCGGCCTATCACACTCCCTAATCAGATTCGATTCACATAGTCCCTCTACAACCTCTCACAACATAGCTCCACATCAAACTCCATGGCACCCAAAGGCATCTCAAGGCTCGGGCCCACTGGTCCAGGAAACCATTATCCAGCCCCATTTCCGGGAGATGGTTGGATTGTCATTGTAAATAAGCACTTGAACCTTGCCTCTCCCCCCATCTCATTGTAGATTGTAAGCTCTCACGAGCAGGGTTGTATTTTTTTTTTCCCTCTAAATATTGTATTTCTATAACTGTTACTTGTTTGTATATGATCCTCCTGAATTGTAAAGCGCTACGGAATATGTTGGCGCTATAGAAATAAAGATTATTATTATATTATTATTTTGTCACACGGTGTTCAGCTCTAAACCCACTGAGTGTCATGGCAACTTCTGACCCTGTTCACACTGTAGAGTCTGACATGTCACACTATGGTTTTCTTGGTGCTTTTGCGTTTCAAAGTCAGACTCGGGCGTCGACCAGTTGTGTGCTTATTAGTGATCAGTCTAGGAGGAGTTAATTTCTGCTGGCCTGTGGATTAATGCTAGGGCCACAAGTTACAGGAAATCTATCACAGCTGCCTCCGCTCTTTAAAAGATGGATGTTTCCCCATGCCAATTATAGCTTCATTTGCAATACCGGTCCTTGTGCTGTGGTGATCATGTTTTGGTGATTTCCTGTGCATTATTTGGTGTGTTGTGGAAATATTTTCTTTGTTTGATTATTTCCTACAATTCTTTATTTCCTCATGATCACATATTGTCTTACAGAAATGAAGAAAAAAGTCCAACTTCTGAAACTCCAAAAGTTTATTAAAAAAATGAATATTAAAATCATGATGAAAGCAACGCGTTTCAAATGCTGCAATGCTTCTGTGATGCCCTGGACTCCAGGGGTCACAGGTAACAACATCTACCACAGTACACCCCCCCCTCCCATCCCTTGTGAGGACACACCCGTCACCCGAAAGGGAGACCTGATGCCTCCCTCAGGGCAAGTAGGGCACACCAGGTGGGCGGAGTCAGGCGGAAAGACACGCCCACCGAGGAGACTACTGTCCTGAGGCAGGAAATACAAGTGTAGTTAAAAAGAGGAGTTGGTAGTGGACAGTGAGAGTAACAGGAGGTGTAGAGGAGCAGAGCTTTCAGGGACCTGGGTTGGAGCCTGGGATCCCCGTAACGTCAGGCAGGCAGACAGTGGAGGTCGCCTGCAGGAGTACCGGTGCAATGACCGGCGGAACCGTAAGGGTTGGAGCCCGCCGGACCTGAACCGGGGAGTCAACCGTTTACCCGGAGCACCAGAAACCGGGTACTCGGACCCCGTCCTAGCTTGGAAGCCTCTGAGTGTAGGCAAATTAACTGATTGCAGTCTGGACCTCACGGGTCCATCCTCACCCAAAGTCCCGAAAGAAGGCAACAGCCCACCGATACCGGGTGAGAGCCACCGCCAAGGGCCAAACACCCGACGGGCCAGCGCCTGCGGCCAACCGAGGGCTCCTCTGGCAGTTAAACGCTGGGGAGCGGGCTACCACTGTCCAGGCAGGGGAGCCAACAGCCAAAACAAGAGGTGCAAGGGAAAGGGGCCACCATCAGCCTCACAAGGGACACAAGCAGCCGGCTGCGGGACCCGACTATACCCGAACTTTGGTTTACCAGTGACTGAGTGTGAATTAATAGTGAGTACACCAGTGCCATCCAGGCACAGCATCACACCGCAGTACGACACCTTGCACCCCGACTCCACCGTCGCCCATCCCACCGGGCCCCTGGACACACCGCCCCTACCCACGGAGGGGCTAACATCTAGGCTGCGGCCACAACACCGATCCCGGGAGCCCACTTCAATCCAGCCGCAGCCGTGGTGCACCCCGTCACCACGACCCGTGGGTGGCGTCACGACTCCCCCAACAACAACGCGGCACCAGGCTGCGAACCTCATCCCACACCACCACCCCGCTGCCTCCCCTTAACAGAGCGATGTGGCCCCCGGTCCGGAGGCGCTCGAGCCACCGACAACCCGAGCCCGGACCTCGAGCGGCTCGGCCCCGAGGCAAGCGGAGCGGCCAAGCCCTCTCAGGGCGGTACACTTCCTTTTTCAAACTTGTGCTCTCCTTTATTCATTAAAATTCTTCCAATAACAGCATTGCCCAAGTTTCAGTAGTTAATTATCCACATGTTTCGGATGTCGCAGCGTCCTTAGTTATGATCAAGACATTACTCTTGATTAAGGTCATTATTTGTGAATTTTTTACATTGGAAAAGGCAGAGCATGGGTTTTGATAGATCCCTCCAGTGTGTAGAGCCAGTGCAAATGCTTTTTATTTATTTTATTTTTTTTAACACATTAACTAAAATAATGAAGCAAAATACATGAAAAAAATGTGGCAAAAAAATTGCACCTATGTCTCATGTCTGAATCTAGTATTTGCGTTTTTACCTAGCTTTCGCTGGCCTCTTGATGTCATTTATATATACCGTATACAATATATATACAGTTGAAACCAGAAGTTTCCATGCACTATATAAAGACACATCTGCAGGTTTTTCTCACTATCTGACATGAAATCAGAATAAACCTTTCCCGTTTTTAAGTTAATTAGGAACCAAAATTATTTATATTTGCCAAATGCCAGAATAATTAGAGAGTGAATGTTTTAAGAAATTTTTATTACTTTAACTGTAAAGTCAAAAGTTTACATACATTTCATTAGTATTTGATACCATTGCTCTTAAACTGTATGACTTGGGTCAAACATTTTACTTATCCTTCCACAGACTTGGGTCACACGTTTTGGATCTCCTTCCACAAGCTTCTCACGATAGTTGATAGGAATTAGGGCACATTCCTCCTGACAGAATTGGTATAACTGAGCCATGTTTGTAGGTTCCCTTGCTCGCACCAGCCTTTGCAGCTTTGCCCATAAATTCTGAATAGGAATGAGATCAGGGTCTTCTGATGGCCACTACAAAACATTGACTTTGTGATCCTTAAGCCACTTTGTATCCAGTTTGGCAGTATGCTTTCAGTCATTGTCCATTTGGAAGACCCATTTCCCGCCCAAGCTTAAAATTCCTGGCTGATGTCTTGAGATGTTGCTTCAGTATTTTCACATAATCTTCTTTCCTCATGATACTATCTATCTATTTGTGAAGTGCACCAGTTCCTCCTAAAGTAAAACAACCCTCACAACATTATGCTGCCACTCCATGTTTCACAGTTGGGATGGTGCTCTTAGGCTTCAAAGCTTCTCCCTTTTTTCCTCCAAACGTAACAATGGTCATTATGGCCAAACAGCTTAATTTTAGTTTTAGTTTCATCAGACCACAGAACATGTCTCCAATAATTAAAGTCTCTGTTACTATGTGCACTTGCAATTATTAAGCTGGCTTTTTTTATACTTCTTTTGGAGTAATGGCTTCTTACTGGCAGAGTGACCTTTCAGTCCACGTTGATACAGTGATCATTTCACTGTGTATAATGACCCAATCTTACCAGCTTCCTGTCAAGCCCCCACCGGAGTCCGCTCCCTGCGACTTCTGCTCCGATCGCCAGGCGACACCATGTTCCCGCCATGGATAGTGCTGGTGATGGGAGGGGGAGTCGTGCCCCGTGGCTCTGCTGAGCACAGACTCCACTCATCCACTGGGCTGGGTTTCCCCCTGGAACCTGCAGTACCACTGGCTGACTGTAGGTTGGCATGTGTTTTCCAGCTGAAGTTGCCCATCATTCACCTGCAGCCAATAGGAAGACACCACACCCTTCTTATTCCCCCTCCTGTCATCTGACCCACTGCCAGATATAGTCTGTATTCCTGGTTCCTGTGTTGTTTGTATTTTGATTCCTCTGCGCTGACCTTGCTTGTGTTCTGACTACCCTTCTGCCTGACGTTTTATGTACCTCGCTGCCCGATCCGGATTTGACCTCTGCTTTGTTTGCTGATTACCTCCTTGCCTGCCGATTCTGTCCCTGTTATGCAATTCCTGATTTGACCCTGCCTGACGACTACTCTCACCGGACTGCAGCCTTCCACAAAGTAGTGATCACCTTGGGCCTTGTGTAATACCAAATCCCTGTATAGGGGATAAAGAGTTTCAGGGTTCTAGGGGTCCTGCTTGGTGAGTGGCCTTCCCACTAGCCTGTCCATTACAGCCCGTCTGAGTCTGTGGATCCTGGCAGGCGTTACACTTCCACCAGCATCTTCACAAGGGTCTTTTGCTTTTGTTCTTGGGTTGATATGCATATGCCTGAACAAAGCACGTTCATCTCTGGTACACAAAACTCATCTCCTTCCTGAGAGGTATGATGGCTGGACATTCCCCATCTTGTGTGCGCTTGCATATAATTGTTTGTACAGATGAACAAGGCACCTTCAGGGTATTTGGAAATTGCATCCAATGATAGACCAGACTTGTACAAATCCACAATTATCTTCCGAAGAACTTAGCTGATTTGTTTTGACTATCCCATGATGCTACACAAAGAAGCAATGTGTTTCAGGTGAGCATTAAAACATCATCCACAGGTGTGTCTCTAATTAATTCAGATGTTGTGCCAATAAACCCTATCAGAAGATTCCAAAGACACAACATCATCATATGGGCTGTCCCATATGTTTTAAAGGCATAGTGCTCTTACTTTCTGTAACTTTGACTGACAGACAGTATTAAAATGCAGAAAGTATAAATCATTCTCTCTCACTTCTCTCTCTCTCTCTCTCTCTCTCTCTTCTCTCTCTCTCTCTCTCTCCTCTTCTCTTCTCTCTCTCTTCTCTCCTCTTCTCTCTCTTCTCTTCTCTCTCTCTCTCTCTCTCTCTCTCTCTCTCTTCTTCCTCTCCTCTCTCTTTCTTCTTCTCTCTCTCTCTTCTCTCTCTCCTTCTCTCTCTCTTCTCTTCTTCTCTTCTCTTCTCTCTCTCTCTCTCTCCTCTCTCTTCTCTCTCTTCTCTCTCTCTCTCCTCTCTCTCTCTCTCTCACTTCTCATCTCTCTCTACTCTCTCTTTCTTCTTCTCTCTTCTTCTTCTTCTCTCTCTCTCTCTTCTCTCTCTCTCTCTCTCTCTCTCCTCTCTCTCCTCTCTCTCCTCTCTCTCTCTTCTCTCTCTCTCCCTCTCTCTCTCTTCTCTCTCTCTCTCCTCTCTCTCTCTTCTCTCGCTCTCACTTTCTCTCTCTTTCTTCTCTCTCTCTCTCTCTTCTCTCTCTCTCCTCTCTCTCACTCTCTCTCTCTTCTTCTCTCTCTTTCCTTCTCTCTCTTTCTCTTCTTCTCTCTCTTCTCTCTCTCTCTCTCTCTCTCTTCTCTCTCTCTCTCTCCTCTCTCTCTTCTCTCTCTCCTCTCTCTCTCTCTCCTCTCTCTCTCTTCTCTCTCTCCTCTTCTCTCTCTCCTTCTCTCTCCTTCTCTCTCTCTTCTCTCTCTCTCTTCTCTCTCTCCTCTCTCTCTCTTCTCTCTCTCTCTTCTCTCTCTCTCTCCTCTCTCTCTCTTCTCTCGCTCTCACCTTCTCTCTCTTTCTTCTCTCTCCTCTCTCTCTCTCTCTCTCCTCTCTCCTCACTTCTCTCTCTCTTTCCTTCTCCTCTTTCTTCTCTCTCTTCTTCTCTCTCTCTCTTCTCTCTCTCTCTTCTCTCTCTCTCTCTCTCTCTCTCCTTCTTCTCTCTCTTCTCTCTCTCTCTCGAAAGGTTTATTCTGATTTCATGTCAGGTAGTGAGAAAACCCTGCAGATGTGTGTCTATAGAAAGTGTATGTAAACTTATTTTACATACGTACATTTGTATCTGCACTGATGTGTTACATTCATTTCATGATGACATCGCGGAGTGGCCACTGAATGGATTGGCACACATATTTCTCTGGTTTCTAGATCTCAGCTTGGGGACCAAAATAGAGCAGGGTATATAAAGTTAAATTGGCTTTGCGTAGTTCCGACATCTGCCTGTGCTTAATACATGTGACAGATGACAATGCCCTTGTTACACAGGAGAAGGAAGTTTTTTTGGTTTTTTTTTTAATTTAATGTGAACAGCAAAGGTAAAATCAGGTCATCCGGTGACAATCACTGCTCTGCGGCTGCACTATTGCTGCTTCACCTAACAGACTGCTCCCACTGGAAACATTCGGAAACTTACAGCAGCACATAACTGGGAATGACCTAAATCATAGAAACCATGATTTACTTATTACCACACTAATGGAGCTACATCACTGGAGGCTATACCCGCACGCACCTCCACACAATTTACCTGATTTAAAAGCCTTATGAGTACAGGAGGTTTTTTTGTGTTGTCTGCAGCTTAAAGAGTTTTCTGTTATGTTTACATCTTCACTGTGGTTTATTTTTTTTTATTTTGTGTAACTTTGTACAGGCAGTTTTTCCTGGTTCATTGAGGATTATTGAGATGCGCTTGTAAGAAAATGTTTGCAAATATTGAATTTTCTGAAAATGCAACTGACCCCTAAAAATGTCACTTAAATGTACCCAAAAAAAAAACTATGTGCAAGAAGTCATTTTAAAATTTAACTATACAATTTTTAAGATTTCCCTGCAGCATATTACCAGAAAACACACTCATGAGCACTGGACAAAATTTCGGATTATGTTTGGATGCTAAGTTATACCACGTTTTGATAGGGGTCCATGGGCCAGATATACACTATACAGTACTAATTAGGATCCATGGGCCAGATGTACACGTACACCACTAATAGAGGTCCATGGGCCAGATGTACACCGTACAATACTAATAGTGGTCCATGGGCCATATATACACTATACGGTACTAATAGGGGTCCATCGGCCAGATGTATACGTACAATACTAATAAGGGTCCATGGGCCAGAAGTATACTGCATTGCACTAATTGGGTTCCATAGGCTAGATGTACAATATACCCTACTAATAGGGGTCCATGGGCCAGATGTACACCCATACAGTATTAATAGGGGTCCATGGGCTATATGTATACTGTATGGTACTATTAGGGTTCCATGCACCAAATTTACACCATACATGTACTAATAGGGTTCTATGGGCCAGATGTATACTGTACAATACTAATAGGGGTCCGTGGGTCAGATGTACACTATACAGTACTAATAAGGGGTCCATGGGCAGCTTGTACATGTACAGTATTAATAGGGATCCATGGGCCAGATGTACATCGTACACTACTAATATGGGTCCATGGGCCAGATGTACACCGTACAGTATTGATAGGAGTCCATGGGCCAGATGTATACTGTACAATACTAATAGGGATCCATGGGCCAGATGTATACTGTACAATACTAATAGGGGTCCATGGGCCAGATATACATTATACAGTACTAATAGAGGTCCATGGTCCAGCTGTATACTGTACAGTACTAATAGGGGTACAGTACTGACAGGGGTCCATGGACCAGATGTACACTGTACACTACTAAATAGGGGTTTATGGACCAGACGTATACTGTACAGTACTGATAGGGCTCTATGGGTCAGATGTACACTGTACAGAACTAATAGGGGTCCATGGGCCAGATATACACTATACAGTACTAATAGGGTTTCGTGGGCCAGATGAATTATGTTTATACATTATTTGGAACATATTGAAAATTAAGGTAGATAGATAAAACGTTCTATGTCAAAGAATGTATTATTTTCAAATAGAAGTTAATGGCATAAGTATCCAAGGTGTGGGTATAGTTTTGCATATATTTTTGTTTACATTTTACTCTTGAACTCTTCTGAAAAAAAAAAAGCCAAAAATGCCCTTTATTTTCCCTTTTAAAAATATACAATTGTTTGCTGCACTAATTTGCAGTAACATGTTCATGCACATGAGTGTTAGGGTATGAAGACACGTAACAGTCTAAGAGCTTGATTTTATTATGTATGAATCATTGAGCTACTCAATACCCAGACTAGATTGACACAAATTATCATTTTTTTATGCTTTTTTATGTTTCTTTTTATATATGTCTATTGTAATTCTTTAGCATTTTGGAGTCAAAATCACAGCATGCTTTAGGGATAAACCTCACTCTTATCTTAAGGCCACTTTACACACAGAGATAAATCTGTGGCAGATCTGTGTTGCAGTGAAATTGTGGACAATCAGTGCCAGGTTTGTGGCTGTGTACAAATGGAACAATATGTCCATGATTTCACTGCAACCACAGATCTGCCAAAGATTTATCTCTGTGTGTAAAGTGGCCTTTAGTCATCTGTCTCAGTTCCAGTGCCAAGCTTTGACTCCTTGCCCTATGGCCAGCTTCCTCTATTATCGTCCATGTCCTGTTACTATGGTAACCAGTCAATCTCCTGTGATGTCATCATCTAAGCCCTTTTAAGGCTGGCTCCTTTAAAACAAAAAATCCTTATGGATTGCCCTTGTCAGAAACTCAAAGCACATTTTCTCTGTTACACAAGCCTTGGTTTCATGTTTTTCTCTCCCATAGTAAAATTAGAGCAGAGGAGTAATAAACTGTCCTACTTGTTTGCAGTATGTGAAGAACATAATAAAATGCTGTTGTTGAGGTGCTATACTCCAATATATCACAGATTTAATTCACTGTCACACTGACAATGCAGGTACAGCACCTCCCTATATTGCTTGAACCTTTGGATTAGTATTCACAGACTGAAGGGGGCTTTACGCGATAGCGATATCGGTACCGATATCACTAGCATGCATACCCGCCCCATCGTTTGCGCGACACGGGTATATCGCTGTCCGTCGCGCACAAAATCGCGCACCCACGTCACACGGCTTACCTGTCCTGCAACGTCACTCTGGCCGGCGATCCGCCTCCTTTCTAAGGGGGCTGGTCGTGCGGCGTCACAGTGACGTCACACAGCAGGCGTCCAATAGAAGCGGAGGGGCGGAGATGAGCGGGACGTAATATGTCGCCCTTGGGCGGCCGTTTTGTGACGCCGCTGTGACGCCGAATGCACCTCCCCCCTGAAGGAGGTATTTTTCGGCAGCAACAGCAACGTTGCTGAACAGGTGTGTGCGTGTTACGCTGCCGTAGCAATATTGTTTGCTACGGCAGCAATCACCACATGTCGCACGAACGACGGGGGCGGGTGCTATCGCTCACGACATTGCTAGCAATCGCTAGCGATGTTGCAGCATGTAGAGCACCCTTTAGTCATATCACAGGGGGTTTGATCTGCTTATCCTTATGTAACATCTTTTAACCCATTTACGACATCCGCCGTACATATACGGAACACGTGAAAAGCGGGTGTATGGAGGGGGGATCATTGGGTGATGTTTCTGTGTACCCGGCAGGTAATGACTGCGTGTTATAGCAAGGACATGCCACTAACAATCGCGGGTGGAGCGCAGTTCTGCCCGCAATTGTTAACCTGTTAAATCTCACTGTCAAATTCTGATAGAGGGATTTAACAGGCACATGCATGGGGGTGCGCCATTTTAAGTGCCTATCGGTGTACTCAATAGATTATAGTGAGTCGCCAATGGGTTGCTGTGACAGTAGGGGGTCTGCTGAAGACCTCTGTGCTTGTCATAGCAGCACTATTTTGAAACATACCTGTGGCCGGGCTTCATAGGAGATTGTGATTTCTGCTATATACAGCAATGTTGTGGCAATCAGAGAATCGCAGGGTATAGTCCCCCTAAAGGGACTAGTAAAACAGGGAAAAGTAAAAAAAAGTTTTAAAAAATATGAAAAATGTTTTAAAAACCTAAACATTCAAATCACCCCCTTAAAAATAAAAATAATAAAAAATAAACATGTGTTCACTCTTGGTCATAAAAGTCCATTTTGATTCATCATAATATAAAAATAAATAACATGATAGGTAAACACTGTAAACAAAAAATGAAAAAACACCAACATTGTTTTTTGGTGGCTGTAATACCACAAAAAAAATGCTGAAATATGGGATCAAAATGTCATATATATCCCAACATGGTATCAATAAAACATTGTCTCTCCCAGCAAATACAAAGCCATCACACAGCTCCATTGACAACTTGAAAAATGACAACACAACATCCCAAATGTTTTTTGTAAAATAAATTTTCTCACTACAAAAATAAAAACTTGGACATGTTTTGTATTACCAAAATCATAATGATGAGGAGAATGATATTGCGAGGTCATATTTACCACAAAATGTACATTGTAAAAACAATTCCCAAAAAATTGTGTCTGAATTGTGTTTTTTTCACACTTTCTCCATATGGCTACTTTCACACTTGCGTTGGACGGCTTCCGTAGCATTGCGTTGTGTGACGGATGCAACGGATGTGTTGCATATAGTGGCACAACGGATGCTACGGATCGTACAAAACAACGGAAGCTTTTTTTTTTCTTCTTTACAGTTTTACCGGCAGCAGACTATTGTGAACGATCAGCTGATCGCTCTCAATAGCCGGCGGCCGGGCCGGCGGGCGGGCGCTCAGCTGAGCGCTCTCACATGCCGGTGGCCGGGCGCTCAGCTGAGCGTTCTCACATGCCGGCGGGCGGACGCTCAGATGAGCGCTCTCACATGCCGGTGGCCGGGCGCTCAGCTGAGCGCTCTCACATGCCGGTGGCCGGGCGCTCAGCTGAGCGTTCTCACATGCCGGCGGGCGGACGCTCAGCTGAGCGCTCTCACATGCCGGTGGCCGGGGCGCTCAGCTGAGCGCTCTCACATGCCGGTGGCCGGGTGCTCAGCTGAGCGTTCTCACATGCCGGCGGGCGGACGCTCAGCTGAACGTTCGGCCACCGAGAGACAAAATAAAGTTTGTGATTTAAAAAAAGAGCATGCGCAGTGAAATCCTACGGATTGCGCTGCTCAAAAAAACGTTACATGCTGCGTTTCTTCCGCCTGACGCAGCGTCAAAATAATGACGCTGTGTCGTCCAGCAGATGCAACGCTGACACTTGAGTTACAGTGCGTCGTCCATACAAGTATATGGAAAATAGCGCAGTGCGTTAACGGACTGCGCTATTCTCCATAGTGATGGACTCCGCTGAACGCAACTGTGAAAGTACCCTATTTAGAATTTTTTCCCTGTCTAAGAGGCCAGGTAGTAGATAGCGGCAGGAATAGACAGCAAAACCCACCCACATATTTGCTGATCTGCAGCTGCTGCCAATCAAAAAGCTGTACATTTCTGTAACATTACTTGCCTGTATTTCAAAAACTATACAATCAATCTGACAACTAAAGGTATGTATAGAATCAGCATGATAGCACCAGTATAGCACTGGCTTTAGCTTATATAGAAAAATCCTGGTCATTGGTTCGTTTTAAATTAACATTTGGCTGCAGCATCTAGAAGTTAGAAAATCCACTGTAAAAAAAATTATTACAATAAACGTAGCAAAACTCTGTGGGAGAAAACAGCCTTGAAGAGGATCTATCACATTGTAAAAAGAGAGAAAGCAATAAAACGTTTGACGTGTATACAGTACAGACCAAAAGTTTGGACACACCTTCTCATCTCTAGAACAATTGTTAAAAGGAGACTTTGTGCAGCAGACCTTCATGGTAAAATAGCTGCTAGGAAACCACTGCTAAGGACAGGCAACAAGCAGAAGAGACTTGTTTGGGCTAAAGAACACAAGGAATGGACATTAGACCAGTAGAAATCTGTGCTTTGGTCTGATGAGTCCAAATTTGAGCTCTTTGGATCCAACCACCGTGTCTTTGTAGAAAAGGTGAACGGATGGACTCTACATGGCTGGTTCCCACCGTGAAGCATGGAGGAGGTGGTGTGATGGTGTGGGGGTGCTTTGCTGGTGACACTGTTGGGGATTTATTCAAAATTGAAGGCATACAGAACCAGCATGGCTACCACAGCATCTTGCAGCGGCGTGCTATTCCATCCGGTTTGCGTTTAGTTGGACAATCATTTATTTTTCAACAGGACAATGACCCTAAACACACCTCCAGGCTGTGTAAGGGCTATTTGACTAAGAAGGAGATTGATGGGGTGCTATGCCAGATGACCTGGTCTCCACAGTCACCAGACCTGAACCCAATCGAGATGGTTTGGGGTGAGCTGGACCACAGAGTTAAGCCAAAAGGGCCAACAAGTGCTAAGCATCTCTGGGAACTCCTTCAAGACTGTTGGAAAACCATTTCCGGTGACTACCTCTTGAAGCTCATCAAGAGAATGCCAAGAGTGTGCAAAACAGTAATCAAAGCAAAAGGTGGCTACTTTGAAGAACCTAGAATATAAGACATATTTTCAGTTGTGTCACACTTTTTTAAGTATTTCTTTCCACATGTTTTAATTCATCGTTTTGATGTCTTCAATGTGAATCTACAATTTTCAGAGTCATGAAAATAAAGAAAACTCATTGAATGAGAAGGTGTGTCCAAACTTTTGGTCTGTACTGTATATAATTAAGAAAATTAACAAAAACTCCTGAAGAAGAGACCTGAGTAGTCTGGAAAGCTTGCAATTATTACCATCTTTTCAGTTAGCCATTAAAAGGTATCAACCACTGAGGACTCTCAGCTCTTTTAAACAATTTTTTATCTCTACTGGCTAACATGGTACAAAGATATATTTTACCTGTATCAAAAACTCCTGTCTCATTTAGGCATGACAGCTATATCCCTTAAAGAAGAAAGACTGAAGTCAGGGCTCTCTGCTGTCTCCCTATTTTGACAGCATTATGAGACTTACGGCTTATGAGGTTAAAGGGGAGATTGTGGGGGAGACTGGGACTTTTTAGCAAGTAAAGACAAAGGAGATTTGTGCTCCTGTCTTAAAACTTTGAAGTTATGTAAGTTAAAGAAGGAGGGTGATGATAGCAGAGCAAATGACATTTGGTCTGCTTCACGGTAAGCTGGCTTCACCCCTTCTGTAACAGGGTGATCATACAGTTAGGTCCAGAAATATTTGGACAGTGACTGAATCTTCGTGATGTGGCCTCTGCATGCCGCTATTATTGGCTTCAAATAAAACAACTGAAATGCAATTGTAAAGTAGACTGTCAAGTTTAATTAAAGGGGTTGTGAAATGTTTAGGCATTGAACCCTTTTTTTTTTATTAAAGCCTCCTCATTTCAGGAGCTCAAAATTAATTGGACAAATTTACTTTACCATAAATGAAATGTTCATTTTAATACTTTGTAGAGAATCCTTTACAGGCAATGACTGCCTGAAGTCTAGAAGCCATGGACGTCACTAAATGTTTCCTCCTTTGTGATGCTGTGCAGGGCCTTTACTGCATCTTGTTTGTGGGTTGTTCTGCCTTACATTTTGTATAAGGTATGTGAAATACATGCTTGATGGGGTTGAGATCTGGTGATTGACTTGACCATTGAAGATTATTCCACTACTTTACCTTAAAAAAACTCCTGGATTGCTTTCAACTATGTTTCAGGTCATAGTCGATCTTTACTGTGAAGTGTCGTACAATCAACCTTGCTGCATTTGGTTGAATCTGAGCAGAAAGTCTCGCCCTGTACACTTCAGAATTCATCCGGCTGCTTCTGTCTTCAGTAACATCATCAATAAACACTAGTGACTCAGTGCTATTGGAAGCCATGCATGCCCGGCCATCACAGTGACTCCACCATGTTTTATGCAGGATGGGGTGTGCTTTGGATCATGAGCCGTTCCAAGCCTTCTCCACACTTTCAGCTTCCCATCATTCTGGTAAAGGTTTATCTTAGTTTCATCTGTCCATAAAATGATTTTCAAGAACTGGGCTGGTCTATTTAAAAACTATTTGACAAAGTCTAATCTAACCTATTTTTAAGGCTGATTAATGGTTTGCCCCTTGTGGTGACCCCACTGTATTTGCTCCCATGAAATCTTCTCTTTATGGTAGACTTAAAGGTACTTTGCACACTACGACATCGCAGGTGCGATGTCGGTGGGGTAAAATCGCAAGTGACGCACATCCGGCGTCGCTGTCGACAACGGAGTATATGAATCCTTTTTAATACGATTAACGAGCGCAAAAGCGTTGAAATCGTATGATCGGTGTAGTTCCATAATTTTGGAAGGCCCGATGGTACGATGTTGTTCCTTGTTCCGGAGGAGCGAGGAACATCGCCTTACCTGCGTCCCGGCTGCAATGAGGAAGGAAGCAGGTGGGCAGGATGTTTACGTCCCGATCATCTCCGCCCCTCTGCTTCTATTGGCTGCCTGACGTGTGATGTTGCTGTGACACCGCATGACCCGCCCCCTTAGGAAGGAGGCGGGTCGCCGGCTAGAGCAACGTCGCAGGGCAGGTAAGTGCATGTGAAGCTGCCGTAGTGATAATTTTCGCTACGGCAGCTAACACAAGATATCGCAGCTGCGACGGGAACGGGGACTATCGCACTCGGCATCGCTACCATCGGCTTGCGATGTCGTAGTGTGCAAAGTACCCCTTAGATTCTGAAACACCTACTTTCTTGAGAGTGTTTTTCACTTGAGTGGATGTTGTGAAGGGGTTTTCCTTCACTAAGGAAAGGATTCTGTGATCATCTTCTTTGGACATCCAGGCCTCTTTAAGTTCCCAAGCTCTCCAGTGTGCTCATTTTTTTTCCAGAATATACCAAACTGTTGATTTGGCCATCGCTAACATTTCTGCTATCTCTCTGATGGATTTTTACTTTTTTTCACCCAATCATGTTCTGTTTCTCCTCCATTGAGAACTCTTTTGACCACGTATTGTGGGTTTACAATGGCTTCCAAATGCAAATGCCACATCTGGAATCAGGTCCAGACCTTTTACCTGCTTAATTGATGATGAATTAATGAGGGAACAGCCAGCGCAGATTATTAAGGACCTTTAGAGGTAATTGTTCAATCACTTTTGGTCCCTTTAAATAGAGGCAGCTACATGTTAAACAGCTGTAATTCCTAAACCCTTAGCCCAATTAGGATGTGAATACCCTCAAATTAAAGCTGATAATATACAATTAAAAACACATATTGATTACAAAACTGTATATTTAAAATGTTTTTGTAGACAGGTAAAATAACAACATTTGTGTCACTGTCCAAATATTTCTTGACCTTACTGGATCTCAACATCATTGAGTCTCTCTGGGATAACATGAAGAATTTGCCAAAGCCTAAACAGAAGATCTGTGGTTAGTTCTCCAAGATGTTTAAAAAAGACTGTCTGCCAAGCTACTTCAAAAAATGTGTGCAAGTGTACCTAGAATACTTGAGTCTGTTTTAACCCCTTCACGACCCATGATGGATCTATCCATCATGGATCGTGTGAGGTTAATCCACGCCCCCTGCCATGGGCAGGTCATGGCGATCCGCATACATATCAGCTGTTTTCAACAGCTGAAATGTGTGCCTGCATGTTACGAGTGGAATCGCATTCCACCCGCAACATTTAACTCCTTACATCTCGCTGCCGAAGTCTGGCAGCGAGATGTATATGCGAGCGACCATTATTTTCACTTACCGCCGCCCCCACCGGAAGTCACATGCGTGATCACGTGACTTTAGGTGGTTGCCATGGTAGCACAGGGTCATGTGATGACGCCTGTAGCTATCATGAGTCACTTTCGGTTTCACTCGGCCCGGAGCCGAGTGAATCAGAAGGTGATCATATCTGCTGTTTACAGCTGTGTAGCTGTGATCAGCAGATAGGGCAGAGCGATCGTATTGTTGATCCATATAGCCCCCTAGGGGGACTAGTAAAATAAAAAACAAAAAAGGAAAAAAAAAAGTTTTAAAAAAATAAAAAAAAAACTTAAAAGTTCAAATCACCCCCCTTTCACCCCATTAAATTAAAGGGTTAAAAAAATAAAAAATATAAACATATTTAGTATTGACGCGTTCAGAAATGCCCGATCTATCAAAATATAAAATCAATTAATCTGATTGGTAAATGGCGTAGCGGCAAAAAAATTCCAAACGCCAAAATTACGTTTTTTGGTTGCCAGAAGTTTTACGCAAAATGCAATAACAGGCGATCAAAACGTAGCATCTGCGCAAAAATGGTACCATTAAAAATGTCAGCTCGAGACGCAAAAAATAAGCCATCACTGAGCCATATATTCTGAAAAATGAGAAAGCTACGGGTTTCGGAAACTGGTGCAAAACGTACGCCACTTTTATTGTACAAGCTTGTGAATATTTTGTAACCCCTTAGACACAAGTAAATCTATACATGTTTGGTGTCTACAAACTCGCACTGACCTCAGGCATCACACACACATCGGTTTTACCATATAGTGAACACGGCGAATAAAACATCCCAAAAACTATTGTGTGATCACACTTTATTTGCAGTTTTTGCACACTTGAAATTTTTTTGCTATTTTCCAGTACACTATATGGTAAAACTTATGGTTTCATTTAAAAGTACAACTCGTCCCACAAAAAACAAGCCCTCATATGAGAAGATTGACAGAAAAATAAAAATGTTACGGCTCTCGGAAGAAGGGGAGCAAAAAACAAAAACGCAAAAACGGAAAACGCTCTGGCGCTGAAGCGGTTAAAGGCAAAGGGCAGTCCGTCTAAATATTTATTTGATTTGGGTTTCTCTTTTTAGTCATTCACTTTACATTTTTAATTGACGAAAATAAACTGTAGAAGCTTCTATTTGTGAAAGTATTCTTACTATTCAACATTTTTCCACACCTGCCTAATACGTTTGCATAGTACTGTATACTTGAAAAAAGTCTTATCATTTGACTTATCACTTTTTCTCATATTTTTGTGATAGTTCCTCTTTAAACCACAAAAAAAAACCAGTATGTAAAATAGGCATACTGATTACTGAAAAAAACATTGCGGGTGTGAAGAAATAAATTTGCATTGGACTAGGCTACTGTGTCCAGCTAAAAAGACAAATACAACCAGAAAAAAAAGATCAAATGAAAGTCAATATCTCTGTCGGGGGGACGTCTAAATCTTATTTTTTCATGGATTCAGACAGAAACCTCCGACAGAGTCAGGAATGAGCGGAGACACATAAGGTGAGCCCGGCCTTAGTGACCTTTTACCATCCTTTTTGCTTCTTCTCTTACGTTTTTCTATTCCATTTTACAAGCAGAAAAACAGAATGTAATGATCAGCTGAAGAACACATTGATTATGAGTGCTTGAAATGTTCAGTTTGAATCAGTTCAGTTCTGTTCATTTTATTTTTATTTTTTAACAGAAAAATAGTGCAGAAAAATACTGAACGGAAGAGACGGAAGCGTTTCATTCTTACGTTGAGGGGTATCGCAATTGAACATAGATGGAAAAGTTTCAATTTTAATCCATTTGCATTCATTAGCGTTGTTCTTATGTTTAATCATTAGGAACCTACTGCTGCCCCCTACCTTCTGGTTTACTGTTGGCCAGGGATGGGCACTCTGTGACGGGGAGACAATGATGACACAGGGACCCCTAAGCTGACCCTAATGCCGGCGTCACACGGTATGATATATCGGGCGATATGTCGGTGGGGTCACGGAATTCGTGACGCACATACGGCATCGTTTGAGATGTCGTACCGTGTGACACCTCCGAACGACTGTGAACGAGCAGAAATACTCACCTTATCGATGCTCGTTGACACGGCGTTCATTTTCAAAATGTCGGTCCTCCTTCTTTGCGCCGGTAGTTCATCATTCCCGAGGCAGCACACGTCGCTCCATGTGACACCCCGGGAACGCTGAACTGCAGCTTACCTGCGGCCGCCGCCAATGCGGAAGGAAGGAGGTGGGCGGGATGTTTACGTCCCACTCATCTCCGCCCCTCCGCTTCTATTGGGCGGCCGCTGTGTGACGTCGCTGTGACGCCGAACGTCCCTCCCCCTTCAGGAAGAGGATGTTCGCCGCCCACAGCGACATCCTCAGGGAGGTAAGTGCGTGTGACGGGGTTTAACGATTTTGTGCACCACGGGCAACTAATTGCCTGAAATGCACAAATGACGGGGGCGGGTACGATCGCACGATAGATCGTACCGTGTGACGCCGGCATAAGACTTGGAACCTTGTGCTGTCCCTTCTCCTGACAGTAGACTTGAAGGTAGTCAGGGTCAAGCCTGAAAGGTGGCCCTGTCTCTTATACTGACCCTAATGACAAAATCTCCCCGATGCAGGGGACTGACCGGGACGGAGATCCCAAAAAGCCACCAACACACAGCAACAGACGGGGTAAACAAAAAGTCACACACACCTAAAACCTGCACCAGAGAATAACCAAAGGTGCACGGGCAAGGGTATAAAGAAAAGAAGGTAATAGAAACAACTTCCTACAATCACAGCAGATAGCAACAGACACGTCCTCTATGCTCCTGGGCTAGCTCCAACTGAGTTGATTATCTAGCAACCTCTCCAGGAAGCAGAGTGATTATTTGCAGGCCGGAAATGAGCACATGCTAACAAATGAATAAGCTTGCTCCAGCACCAGAGAAGAAGTTATCCCTAAAGTGCCCAAAGAAAAACAACACCATTTAAATGTGCATGGTCTCAGAGGGTAATAGAGAATTCTGATCCTGAGCCTGTCTATACACATGACACACTCCTGAAGATTGACAGTTTGGCCCAGTGGTATAGCTGTGACGCTGGCCCGAACTATCATTGTTTAATACTGTAGAAGCATTGGAGGAGCACAGGGAATACTAAACCGGGCTGAACAGTGCGCTCCGAGGATCCGAACAGCATGAGATCAGTACACACAAGAACCGGTATACACTGTGCATGTTTGGCCATGATACTGTCATGAGTCTGTCACCGTCTGATGTGACCTCAGGGCGATCTGGTATCACAAGGTTGTAGAAGTTGTGGATCATTATTTACCCTGAGATGAAGCGTATTGAATTCCATCCGGTACTGAGGGTGTTAAGGTTCTTTTCTTTCCTGCAATGATTTAACAGGTAGTTGTAACCTCAGCTGCAGCCACTCCGTTCTGGTATAAATATCCACTCCTCACTCCTCCCTATGCCAGCTATAGCTCATTCCTATGCTAACTATGTTGAAGGAGCTCATTGCTACATAGCTCTGGTGTTGTTACTATTGCAACTGTAAAGTTTTCTAAGAAATAAACCTTGTGGTTTTTGTTATGTCTTTCCCCACCTGTTTGTTTTACCTTCCTTGTATTATCTTATTGTAGTAACAAGACTAGCGTCTCGCTGGCCTTTACTAGGCAGGATGAATTCAGGGCCAGTGAGGGTCTAGAAACATGATTGGCGCACAGAGGAAGGACCCGTCTAGGGATTTTAGGGAGGGCAGGGATCATGCTCAGGTGAGTATTAAGAGGTGACCCTGCTCCTCTCTCCCTAGCACCAGGGCCTACCATTGTATCGTTTCCATGGTGTACCCTTTGTGTTGCGTCCTGCCCTCCCCTGGCGTGACATTACCTTTGTGTTCCCATCGTGTTGCACAGTTTGGTTAATAACAGAGAGAATGAGCATTAAATAGTGAAAATAAAATTCCTCTGACCTTGACAATGGAGAGGATTTTGAATAAATTTAAAATGTGCAAAGTTGGTTGTTTTTATTCGCACTTTCCAGTAGTTGTTGAGATAACCCCTTTAAGCCCAACCAAAAAAAACCCCAAAAGAACATTTCATTAAGAATGTAAAATAAATTGCTATTGTGAACCTGAATACATCAGTAAAGTGATTTTACGCAGGAGCGAGAGTGCACTTTTTGCACCAAACTTTCTGTAATAAAAACGTCTAGTCTTTTTTGAGATCACACGTCTGTTTTCCATTATAATTTATAGTCGGTGATAAGTGTGAACATGATAAAGCAATCTCTTCATACATATCAGAATCTCTACTCATCAGCTACTTTGCCCAGAGTTTCAGTCACTCCCTACAGCTGCCTCTTAACTTTTTCCTGTCTGAATCACTCCACAACGCCTTCCCTATCTCTTTTCTCAGTGAGCGGGTTGAGGTTCTCCTTATTTGTTTATGTAGGGGAAGTGATGATTCCTCACCTCAGTTGCCCTTTAATTCTCTGGTGTTGGCCGGTATCCACCATCCCCTCGGGCTATGTGATATGTCATCATTATAGAGCCAAAAGTCGAGGTGATATAGGGCCAGTTCTATACGCCTAAAGGGGAAATGAGGTGAGGAATGCTTAGATCCTTTACATTAGAAAACATGCTGGTTATTCCTACACCTCAGCATTACCCACCCAGGACATATGATCACAAATGAAGGTGAATGTAGAGGCGGACGTTCATGTGATGTCCTTTCTCTAGTCTACGTTATCTGAGAAATCAGGACTATGGCTGAACTTCACTGACCTTTCTTCGGTTTTCTCTCTCTCTGGTTTCCTACCATTGATTCTTCACTCTTCACACTCTTACTTTTTCCATGAAAAAAAATGGCTTCATACATTTGTTCCCGATCTTAGACATATAGGTCAGCAGGAATGGTTGGATATCTGTTGGGTAGATTATTCTCCAAGAGATGATATCAGGGGTAAAACGATAATGAATTTGAATGCCAAATCCTTCTTATCCTAGGAAACACACCACAAGCCGAGGTGTTGGGCAATGTTTCACTATCGCCTTCCTATTTAAAATATGTGATGCCCCTGCACTAGTCAGGGTGTCACAGGGAACTACACTCCTATCCTTATAGTGCAGAACCCACCCTCCTTGGTTTCAGGTTCCACCCAGTGGTATTGCTACCAACCGCATTCAAACCCCAAATCCACACTCACACCAGTACAGGACAGACAAGGCAGGGGGTAGGTCTTGAAAGGAAAGGGCTGCCCGCCTAGGGGTTAAGCAGACTGGTGAGAGGTGACTGAGCAGTCGGCTCTAGGGGAGCAAAGGGAGAGGAAGTGAAGTAGAAACTCTCCAAAGGGAGAGGGAACTGGGGGTTGGAGCCCCCAGGAAAAGGGAAGTAGTGGCTCTCATAGTGTGAGAGGCTGAGGAGCCGAAGCTCCCGAGAGGTTGGACTAAATTGGGACATAGCAAAAGCAATACTATTGGGAGTGGATACCTGGACATGCTCCCCTTCCCAAGCAGCAGTTGTGCACTGGGACTTTTGGTTTACCTGCAGCGTTTGTGTGTAATGAATTTACAAAATATCATCTGGCACCATGATAATCGGCCTGAGTGAGTACATGGTCATCCGCTACTTCCAGCAAGCCTGCACTCCCCTAGACACCACTATCCAGAGTCCCGGGGCCTTTCCTACCCGTGGAGGGTAACATCATCTGGCTGCCCCCATTCCATCATCCCGGGTACTCCCCCAGGCAGCGGCGGTCATCCCTGTTATCGCACACCACGGGTGGCGTCACGAACTATATCTCCCCTGTAAATAACCTCCCTTTTACATTTAGGAGCAACCCCTAGCCCCCGGGTCCGGAGACCTTCGAGCCACAGCAGCAGACCCACGGATCCGAGAGGTTCAACCACTGCAGGGGCGGCACAAATGCATGCATGCATGCTCAGCCAAGCAAAGTGTGCATGTGTATGGGTAGGTGAAGAAAAACAGATCTATATTGAATGAGTGGATGGCAGGGCAATATTCATGTTATATGTTTTTAGAGATCTTTGTATTTTGATTTTTTTTAGATATTTCCTCAATATTCATTATTTTATATAATTTATTCTTTTTGTTTTTGTCATTTCTAGGCTTTGTTCACACTGGCATCATGACTAGAGATGAGCAGACCAGTGGAAGTTCGGTTCGGCGAGTTAAGCCAGACTTTAGATAAAGTTGAGTTTGGGACCTGGACTTGATCGGAACCCTAATGGAAGACACTAATTGGGCAGTTGGGGTCTCTGCCCACATGCAGCCAGCCATAAACATATCCCTTCGGGAGGGAGGGAGGGGTCCATTTTTGGGAGGGTGCACTCTACATCCGATCATGCTGTTTTTATCCCCAGTGCATGCCAATCAACACTGCAAGCGACTCACACTGGGCTGAGCACCGAGCGTACCGGAGCACATTGATTTGTATATGTAAGGCACTCAAACTTTTTGCAATGTCTGTGTTTGATAGGAAGACCGAACCTCAGATTCCCTCATCTCTAATCATGACTTTCGTTCATTAAAAGAGTAATGACACTGTGACCCAAAATCCACACTGACTTATGGTTATCTAATATTAATGGAATTCATACATCAAGATCTTAGCTTTGCATTGTGCACAGTCATTGTCATGACAAATGAAGAAAGCCCCAAAAGAACCCCAACAAGTGCTGGCAGGACCATGTCACCCCCTTCTATGTCCATCCTCCCTTCTTCTGTTTGATACTAGTGCATGGCTGAAGCAAGAGACCTGATTGAAACACAAGATATGACGTTCCTCAGTGATATTACCAAACATCACTGAACAGATAGGTTATATGATCATGTAAATATAATCAGCCCTCAAAAAAGAGCCTCTGATGACCTCCAGGATCCTGAGAATGAAGGGGCTGCAGACCTGATCCCACTCCCAGTCTTTCTCTGCACTAGCAGTCATACAGAGTCATCCAGTGTTCAGGTCCAGACTTATTAGGTGTCACCGCGGCGACAGGATCTGTTCACACTGCAGAGCCTAACAGGCAACCTGATGTCTCCTAGTTGTTCAGCCAGAGCTGGACGTTGGCTGTTTAATGTGCTCTGTTCCTGAGTCCTGCAGGGGTTAATTCCTGGGAAACTATGCTAGGAATTAAGGTTGCCAATTGTCAATCAAAGTCATCTACTTCCTATATAACATCCTGGATCTCACTACTCAGCACCGATTATAGCTTCAGCTTTTGCTCCAAGCGATACCTGTCTTGTTGGTGAACCTGTTGATGGTGATATTTCTTGCGATATTGAGTGGTGTGAATATTTCACTGTTGTGCATTACTTCATTCCCTTTTTCTTTGCTCTCCTGTACACATATTGTCTCTCCTGTGTGTTTTCAGGGCAGTGTCGTTTTGTGGTTTTTCGTTATTTGGTTTTCTGGCCTGCCCTGAAGGTGGGGGAGAGGGGGCATAAGATCAGGGCTCGGACAGGAGTCAGGGTCATGCTGGGGGCTTGGATCTGGCTACCATTAAGCCTACCTCTGAGATATGGGACAGCGCAGGGTCTTGAGACTGAGGGCCAGCCTAGGGGCCTCTGACCTGTCAGTACATACCTGTGATATACAATACCGGCACAATCAGTACCCTGACTCTGTTGAAGTGTCACTCAAGTAGCTACCACAGTCTCCCTCATCGATTCTCACCATTGCCCCCCATTCAGCCGTATGCTCTTTTTAATTTATCAGATGCTTTCCCAAATTCTTGTTTCTTCAGTCAAGGATTAACACTGCCAGACAAAATATTCTTCCAAGTACCAGTCATGGCCGCCATTACCAGGTAGAATGATTCCATCGTGCAAACAAGAATGCCCCTCACTTCACAGATCCCATAGGAAGTCACAACAACCTACTGCCTGCGATAAGTGCCACATCTACTCATCAGTGGTAGACATCAATAAGACAGTATGGGGCACTCACCGGTTAATAGAAAATCATCTGTTTTTCTTTTTATTGTGTTATGACATTATGCCAGGGAACACCGAGAAATTGGCCTCTTACAATTGCACATCTCATCCCGATGCTACTGAGCTATTAAAATTGTTACAGGAGGATGAAACTAAAGCAATGGAAAACTCCATTTGACTCCGTTCATAATGTTTAAAATCTGCATATGACAATCCAAAATATCGTAGAAAGACTACAAACGTGGAATGTGCTGTAAAATCTAAATTTAATACAAAAGATATTGTAAATGAGGTATCAACAATGATCAGTAGAAATCTTCATGCCCAGACTTCTCCTTCTGTGTACTCCTTGAGAAACCCTCTGACCTTCCCTTTTTTGCATCCTTCTTATCTATATAACCCATTGGTTCGTTTTCTCTAAAGTCATTCCATTCATTACCAATTTCCTCCCATGTGCGGACACTCATGTCCTTGCTTCACCACTTCCCCATTCTTAGTGCCCCTAACGTTCTTCTGACTAATGCACGATATTTTCTAGGCTGACATTGAGATTAGAATTTAGATTTTCATTTATTTTTATTTTATCCATCAATCATACAGGACCCTGTTTAAATTTACTGTATTTTTCAAGGAATTAAAGGTATTTCCCAAGATCAAGTGTCTAGGGCTATAACCATGTGAAGCAAGATAATTGGCAGCTTTCTGTGTGCACTGTGCATAGGCAGAAAGATGCCAATTAGTGGTGGTGGTGAGTGGGGTTATAAAGAGCTTATGAATGTGCCGCCCCGGCGCAGACTGGGGTGTTCGGATCCGGGGTGGTCGTGGCTCGAAGGGTCCGGACCCGGCCTCGGCTATCACTCCGATCCTTGAAAGGGGATATTTACAGGAGAGAGGTTTGGGACGCCACCTGTGGGTTGTGGTAAGGGGAGTACCATTGCTGCTGATGGGAGTACCGGGGCAGCTGGTGTGGGGCAGCAAGGTGTTAGTCCCTCGACAGGTAGGGAAGGCCCCGGCCTCTGGGGTTTTGGTGGGATTATTGGGAGCGCTGGGTGCAGGGGAATAGAGTACTCACTGCCGGTAGTCGTGGTCCTTGATGGAGATATAAAGCAGACACTCACACTGAATCTAATGAAGCTAATGTATGTAAAGCACTGTGGAATTAATAGCGCTATATAAATGAATAAAATTATTATTAATTATTATTATTATCTCTGTGCATCACAGTTACTTCAGGGGAGCCCGTCCAGGTGTCCGCTCCCACCGGTGTCGTTTGATAGCCCGGACCTTTACCTCTGTGCATAATTTTTAGTGTCGGTTGTGGCTCCTTGGCGTTAAGCTGTTGGGGCCCCACTACCCGTGTGTATGGCAGCTGTGCTCTTGATGACTGGCACTTGGGATTTCAGTTGGCTTGTTTTTCTGGAAACCCCTATCCCCGCACTGTGCTAATGCCTTCAGTCTCTGAGCTCTTGGGGAAAGTTCATAAAGAGACTATCCTCCACAGGTTAATTATCAAGGCGAATTAAACTCTTCCCTGATCTAGGGTCCTGTACCCCGCCGTGCTCAGTACCGATCACTGCTTTTGTGGTCTGATGCCGACAGTCCTCCTAGACTATGTCCGTCACACCCTCTCCAATGTCACTGCCACCAGTCCTCAATTCCTGTGGTCCCGGACCACCGTCTGCGACCCAACCTTGGTCTCGCTCCCCGGGAGCTACAACTCCCAGCTCCTCACTCTTCGAGGGCTATTCTCAACTCCACTCACCTTGAGAGCTAACTCTAAACTGACTTCCTCCCTCCCACCAGTCTGCCTGACCCCTAGGTGGGTGGCCCTATTCCAGCTTAGCCAATCCCACTGGTGTGTCTGACAGGTTTGATGTGATGTGTGATTGGGATTTGTGATGCTGATGGTGCGACACCGGTGATTGGGAACCTGGAACCATGGGGGGTAGGCCCTGCACCCTGGGTAAGGATTGCAGTACCCTGTGGCCCCCTGATATAGTCAGGAGCGCCACATGAATACCTTATTTTTTTTTATTATAAGATGCACTTTTACTCCCAAAAATTTGCAAGGAAAATGAAGAGTGTGTCTTATAATCTGAATGTAGCTTACCGGGGGTGGTAGAGAATGGTGACAGGAGGCAGGGGCGATGCTGTGGGCTGGGTGCTGCTGGGCCTTTGTGACTGGCGCTGCTCTGTGCGGCAGGATCCGCTGCTTTGTGCAGCAGGAGGCACTGCTCAGTGCAGCACTGCTCTGCGTGGCGGGCGATACTACTCTGTGCGGCGCTGCTCTGTGCAGCGGGCGGTGAAGCAGGGACCATACTGAAGACATCGGCGGTGCAGGCTTCAAATAATGGCACTCTCGGCTCTAGATTTCATCTGCGCACACACCGCCTGCGGCCCATTGATGTCTCAGCAGCAGACTTAAGGAAAATAGCGCCCGGAGGTGGCGTGTGCACAGATGAGATCTTGGCTTCTCATTGAGCTAATAACTCAATCTGTGCACGCGCCAACTCTGGGCGCCATATCTTTGAAGCCCACACCGCTAACAGTTCCTGGATTTTTTCTCTGCCTCACAGCGCCGCCGAGCATCTGGGACACCCGTCGCACCAACCTGCTCCACGACCACCCCTATCTCCTGTTACCCCCGCTCCACTGCCGCTGCCACACTGCCCTGTTCCACGACCGCCCCTGCCTTCTGGGACACCCGGCCCCCTGCTCCACCACCAAAGCCGGCGCCCCAGTAAGAAACCACTGGATTAGAAGACGGACCCCATTTTTTTTTCTCTAAATTTGAGGTGTGTCTTATAATCCAGTTTTTCTTATAAAATGAAAAAATTCGGTATGTAGGTCTACACAGCAGCAGAAAGGCATGGATGAGTTAAAGTATAATGAATATGGTTTTCCTATGGATTTGTAAAAAATATTGTCTGTCCATGATTTTTTGAAAAGTTGTCCAAGAAAAAAAATAAAAAATCAAGTTGACAACCCTGCTTACTGATTATATCCTTGTCCGTCCTCAAAATAAAAGATAAATAGCCTGCCATGTAGGAATCTGCTGTGAAGTGTAGTACTATTGATAAGACACTATAAAAGACGGCCCCCATGGTAAATATCAAACTTGGCCCTCATTATGATTCTGAGGTTTTCGACCTAAGGTAGATGGATCAGGTATTAGTTTCCTTACCTGTTCTTTTTCCATGACCCTTGTACTACTTAGCCCCTTATGGCTAGTAGTGAGTGAATCCTAAATATTCAGGTTAGGATTATTCCTACCGGATACCTTGTACTATTCCGGTATTCATCACGAACAATGAACCTAATGCAAGTCAATGGGGAACCAGGCCATTTTTCTGGGAAATCCTCATGAAAAATGCTTGGGTTCCCCGCTGACTCACTTTAGGTTATTGACGAATACTGGACTAGTACTAGGTATTCAGTACGAATAATCCAAACCTGAATATTCAGGATTCACTCATCACTACTTATAGACTAACAAAGCATTTATTACAGGGGGGATTTCGGCAGTACTGTTTGCTAGGGCTGGACCTCATAGCAATGACCCATTTGAAGCCTACCTTCTTAATACAACCTATGATCTTTGGGCATACACACATTTTGTAATGTGACTCTCTTGGTTGAGGACACCACTGCATGCAAGCCTTATTGTGGTGTTAATTTAAGGTAGAACTTTACGTATAAAATAATTCCGATATTTGCCTCTTAAGGCTGCTTTACGCGCGTCGATTTCATGTGCGATCGCATGAGCGATCGCACCCGCCCCCATCGTTTGTGTGGCATGGGCAATTTGTCACACAAAGTGAGTAACCCCCGTCACACGTACTTACCTCCCGAACGATCTCGCTGTGGGCGGCGAACATCCTCTTCCTGAAGGGGGAGGGATGTTCGGCGTCACAGCAATGTCACACAGCAGCCAATAGAAGCGGAGGGGCGGAGATGAGCGGGACGTAAACATCCCGCCCACCTCCTTCCTTCCGCATTGCCGGCAGGATGCAGGTAAGCTGCAGTTCATCGTTCCTGGGGTGTCACACGGAGCCATGTGTGCTGCCTCGGGAACAATGAACAACCGGACGTTCGATCTTTTGAAAATGAGCGACGTGTCAACAAGCAACGATAAGGTGAGTATTTTTGCTCGTTCACAGTCGCTCATTTGTGTTACACGCTACGATATGTCTAACAATGCCGGATGTGCGTCACTAACGACGTGACCCCGGCGACATAACGTAGATATATCGTAGTGTGTAAAGCGGCCTTTACATTTTTAGTAATACGAAGAATTGGTGTCTCCGAGGATGTAATATAGAAGAAGTTGATCCAAGCAGCATAATATATTCCTGTAGGCATTGTTCATCTTATGAAGTAGCTTGAGTTCTGCAAAACAACCTAGAGTACAATCTCCTGCTTCATCCACAGTAGGCAGAATGTTCTTGTCGCGGGCGGGGAGGAGGGTGTCAGCACACCGCGCTCACCCCTTCTGCTCGGGTCCGGCAGCTGCTCAGTGGTGGCTCAAGCGGTGGGCCGGATCCCGGGGTTTCTCGAGCGGCACTCCTCGCCCGTGAGTGAAAGGGGGGTTGTTTGGGGTGTTGGGATAATGTCCGTGACGCCACCCACGGTTGTGGTGATGTGTAGCACCACCGCTGCTCAATGCGGGGATCCCGGGGATGGTGATGGGGAGCAGCCAGGTGTTGTGTTGCCCCTCCGTGGGTAGGGGTTGGTGATCCCGGGGCCCGGTGATGGCTTGTGAGGTGCAGGGCCTGGTGGGCGCAGGGACGCGGGGGCAGCGCTGTGCCTTGCGGCACTATGGTACTCACTCAGCCTGAGACTTGGACACAGTTTGTACGGTAAACCAAACGGCTGGTAGGACGGTCCCACAGACGGCTGCTTTGCTTCCCCGGTAGGTGACGGTGATGTCCCTCTTCCTTGCACCTGTATGTACGGATGGTTGCGATGGGTCCCCACCGGTAACCCGCTCCCCGGCTTCAAGCTGGGCCGGAGGAGCACTACACTTTGCCCGCAGGCGCTGGCCCTCAGAGACTGGTGCCCTGGCGGTGGCGGTGCCTCTGTTGTACAGGTTGGACTGTTGCCTTCTATCGGGACTTGGTTGTTGGGGGAATCTACGTCCCCTTCACTGACGGATTCGGCAAATTTGGCGACTCCTAGCCTTGCCGGGGTCCGAGAGGCCCCTGCCCTGGTGCTGACTGTCTCTCGGAACACTGCTCCAGACCACCGGGCACACAGCCAACGGGGTCCTTCCAGGAACCTCCAAACGGTCCCCCTCCGGACAGTCACCGCCGTCGCTGACCTTGCTGTTCTAGCCCTACACACAGCTGGGCTCTCAGGCTTTGCACTCTCTCTGCGCTGTCACCTCTTCTTGCTTTCCTCCTTTACTCCTTTTCTTTCCTCCACTTTCACTTCTTGGTTGTTTACTCTAGCCCCTGCCTGGGCTACTCCTCACTCCTTCCACTTCCTCCTCCCTGACTAGACTCCTGCTCCTCCCTGAGCCTTGTGCCTGACACTTCCTGCCTCCAGAGTTGTGAGCTCCTTGGTGGGCGGAGCCAACCGCCTGGCCCACCCCCTGGTGTGCATCAACAGACTCCTGGAGGAAGGCAACAAGGATTTCTGGTTAGCAGATGTGCCTACCTGGAGTGTGGGGTGTGGTGGTGTGTGACCTGTGTCCCCTGGCTTGCCCAGGGCGACACATTCCCCCTTAGCAAAATGCAGACCGTCCGCGGGCTGCCGTCCTACACCGGTTTTATTTTTCTGTAAAAGGGATAACAGGGTTAAACATAACATAAATACATTTTTAATAACTTCTTCCCAAGACGGGAGGCACATTTTACTTTTAACGTTTCAACGGTATACGGTTACGGTTTCCGCTCTCTCTCCCACCCAAGTAACCTGGCCCTGATGCTGCCCCTAAAACCCAGGCAGCACTCCTTGACCCACAGTCCAGCACACGGTACCCGAGCGGGATCTGTCCTTCCCTCCAGAGGGTAGCCACCGGTTCCTTTGGTGGCTGGGCCCTAGCCTGCTCTGCTCAGGGCCCTCCCTCCAACCTGCCTCTCCGGAGGCGGCATTGCGGAAACGGTAACGGTACCCAACATATTTACAAGCCACTAACGTTTGTGGTTGCCCTGCAGAGTTCACGGGCTTGTCCATGGCTAGTTCCCATGCATTTTTAAACTTTAAACGGTCCCCACGGGGACAACGGTGCCGGCTCCAGCCGGTTGCAAATCAACAATAAATCAGGTGAACTTCGGATCATTTTCATTTTCATCATTTTTCAAACTTTTCAAACAAACAAAGTGGTGGTCCCAACGGGGACGGTGCAACGGCACTCCGCTGCCTTTTGCGGCTTAACAGTCCATTCTCACTCGTGGGGCTCTAGTGCCACCTTCACACGGTGCACCGCTCTGGACCCCAATGGTAGCTCGCTGCAGGCGATCTTCTTCCATATTCATGCGGGCATGCACATCCGCTCTACACCCCTCTCGGGCATCGATCTCCCTGCGCAGCTGCTGTTGCCGCCGCTCCCAGCCGGGAGTACTTTCTGTTTGCTCCGGTTCAGCGTGTGCGGGGGACGGACCCAGCCAGAGTCCCTCCGTGTCGGCCACGACCGGCACCTTCAGTAATGAAGGACCCCGCTGTGACATGGCCTCCTCTGCCTCCTGGCAGCTGCATCCCCGCCGTGCCTCCGGTGCATCTTTGCTGACGGGCTCAGCCTTTGGCTTCTTCCATAGAAGCGGTTCAGGGTGGTCATGAGCTTCTGCTGCAGGTCGGTCCGCCGGGGCGGATTGGCAGGGTACCGCTACCGGTGGTGGTGGTAGCGGGCCTAGTGGCGGGGCAGCAGCAGCTAACGCAGGTAGCGGGAGAGGCAGCAGGGTGAACGGGTGTAGGCCGGGCCTCTCAGCCGCAGCGGCCGATCCCTCGGGAATACAGGGACGTGGGTCTCTTACCCGTTCCTCCAAATCTTCCTCCACCTCGCATCTCCGCATAGCAGCCACCACTTCCACCATGTCGGTCTCCCACTCCTCCAGGAGGAGCTGCATGCGGACCTGCAGACGGCTGCTTAGCTGGGCGGTCCGGACTTCCACCCACGCCGCCATGCCGGGCGCGGGGACCACGGTGTTGTTGGTCGGACTCAGCATCTTTAGCAGCGGCCTCTTCCAGGAACCAGTCAATGGCCGCAGGGTCCTGGCGTCCCTGCTTCTATAGCTGCTCTCACATGCAGCCAGCCGCCATCGCGTCCCCCTTAGCTCTTTCCGGCCCCTCCTCTCTCGGGGCGGGGTTTTGGCCTTCGCGCCTCTACTGCTCGAGAAGACGCTCGAGCGGGAACTTTTCGCGCCAAAGATGGCGGCTTCTGAAATTTTCCTGCCGGATACCTCCGGCGGTAACAAGGCGCACCTCTACCAGACGGCAGAGCGGTAAGATCCTGTTCGTGACGCCAAGTTGTCGCGGGCGGGGAGGAGGGTGTCAGCACACCGCGCTCACCCCTTCTGCTCGGGTCCGGCAGCTGCTCAGTGGTGGCTCGAGCGGTGGGCCGGATCCCGGGGTTTCTCGAGCGGCACTCCTCGCCCGTGAGTGAAAGGGGGGTTGTTTGGGGTGTTGGGATAATGTCCGTGACGCCACCCACGGTTGTGGTGATGTGTAGCACCACCGCTGCTCAATGCGGGGATCCCGGGGATGGTGATGGGGAGCAGCCAGGTGTTGTGTTGCCCCTCCGTGGGTAGGGGTTGGTGATCCCGGGGCCCGGTGATGGCTTGTGAGGTGCAGGGCCTGGTGGGCGCAGGGACGCGGGGGCAGCGCTGTGCCTTGCGGCACTATGGTACTCACTCAGCCTGAGACTTGGACACAGTTTGTACGGTAAACCAAACGGCTGGTAGGACGGTCCCACAGACGGCTGCTTTGCTTCCCCGGTAGGTGACGGTGATGTCCCTCTTCCTTGCACCTGTATGTACGGATGGTTGCGATGGGTCCCCACCGGTAACCCGCTCCCCGGCTTCAAGCTGGGCCGGAGGAGCACTACACTTTGCCCGCAGGCGCTGGCCCTCAGAGACTGGTGCCCTGGCGGTGGCGGTGCCTCTGTTGTACAGGTTGGACTGTTGCCTTCTATCGGGACTTGGTTGTTGGGGGAATCTACGTCCCCTTCACTGACGGATTCGGCAAATTTGGCGACTCCTAGCCTTGCCGGGGTCCGAGAGGCCCCTGCCCTGGTGCTGACTGTCTCTCGGAACACTGCTCCAGACCACCGGGCACACAGCCAACGGGGTCCTTCCAGGAACCTCCAAACGGTCCCCCTCCGGACAGTCACCGCCGTCGCTGACCTTGCTGTTCTAGCCCTACACACAGCTGGGCTCTCAGGCTTTGCACTCTCTCTGCGCTGTCACCTCTTCTTGCTTTCCTCCTTTACTCCTTTTCTTTCCTCCACTTTCACTTCTTGGTTGTTTACTCTAGCCCCTGCCTGGGCTACTCCTCACTCCTTCCACTTCCTCCTCCCTGACTAGACTCCTGCTCCTCCCTGAGCCTTGTGCCTGACACTTCCTGCCTCCAGAGTTGTGAGCTCCTTGGTGGGTGGAGCCAACCGCCTGGCCCACCCCCTGGTGTGCATCAACAGACTCCTGGAGGAAGGCAACAAGGATTTCTGGTTAGCAGATGTGCCTACCTGGAGTGTGGGGTGTGGTGGTGTGTGACCTGTGTCCCCTGGCTTGCCCAGGGCGACACATTCCCCCTTAGCAAAATGCAGACCGTCCGCGGGCTGCCGTCCTACACCGGTTTTATTTTTCTGTAAAAGGGATAACAGGGTTAAACATAACATAAATACATTTTTAATAACTTCTTCCCAAGACGGGAGGCACATTTTACTTTTAACGTTTCAACGGTATACGGTTACGGTTTCCGCTCTCTCTCCCACCCAAGTAACCTGGCCCTGATGCTGCCCCTAAAACCCAGGCAGCACCCCTTGACCCACAGTCCAGCACACGGTACCCGAGCGGGATCTGTCCTTCCCTCCAGAGGGTAGCCACCGGTTCCTTTGGTGGCTGGGCCCTAGCCTGCTCTGCTCAGGGCCCTCCCTCCAACCTGCCTCTCCGGAGGCGGCATTGCGGAAACGGTAACGGTACCCAACATATTTACAAGCCACTAACGTTTGTGGTTGCCCTGCAGAGTTCACGGGCTTGTCCATGGCTAGTTCCCATGCATTTTTAAACTTTAAACGGTCCCCACGGGGACAACGGTGCCGGCTCCAGCCGGTTGCAAATCAACAATAAATCAGGTGAACTTCGGATCATTTTCATTTTCATCATTTTTCAAACTTTTCAAACAAACAAAGTGGTGGTCCCAACGGGGACGGTGCAACGGCACTCCGCTGCCTTTTGCGGCTTAACAGTCCATTCTCACTCGTGGGGCTCTAGTGCCACCTTCACACGGTGCACCGCTCTGGACCCCAATGGTAGCTCGCTGCAGGCGATCTTCTTCCATATTCATGCGGGCATGCACATCCGCTCTACACCCCTCTCGGGCATCGATCTCCCTGCGCAGCTGCTGTTGCCGCCGCTCCCAGCCGGGAGTACTTTCTGTTTGCTCCGGTTCAGCGTGTGCGGGGGACGGACCCAGCCAGAGTCCCTCCGTGTCGGCCACGACCGGCACCTTCAGTAATGAAGGACCCCGCTGTGACATGGCCTCCTCTGCCTCCTGGCAGCTGCATCCCCGCCGTGCCTCCGGTGCATCTTTGCTGACGGGCTCAGCCTTTGGCTTCTTCCATAGAAGCGGTTCAGGGTGGTCATGAGCTTCTGCTGCAGGTCGGTCCGCCGGGGCGGATTGGCAGGGTACCGCTACCGGTGGTGGTGGTAGCGGGCCTAGTGGCGGGGCAGCAGCAGCTAACGCAGGTAGCGGGAGAGGCAGCAGGGTGAACGGGTGTAGGCCGGGCCTCTCAGCCGCAGCGGCCGATCCCTCGGGAATACAGGGACGTGGGTCTCTTACCCGTTCCTCCAAATCTTCCTCCACCTCGCATCTCCGCATAGCAGCCACCACTTCCACCATGTCGGTCTCCCACTCCTCCAGGAGGAGCTGCATGCGGACCTGCAGACGGCTGCTTAGCTGGGCGGTCCGGACTTCCACCCACGCCGCCATGCCGGGCGCGGGGACCACGGTCTTGTTGGTCGGACTCAGCATCTTTAGCAGCGGCCTCTTCCAGGAACCAGTCAATGGCCGCAGGGTCCTGGCGTCCCTGCTTCTATAGCTGCTCTCACATGCAGCCAGCCGCCATCGCGTCCCCCTTAGCTCTTTCCGGCCCCTCCTCTCTCGGGGCGGGGTTTTGGCCTTCGCGCCTCTACTGCTCGAGAAGACGCTCGAGCGGGAACTTTTCGCGCCAAAGATGGTGGCTTCTGAAATTTTCCTGCCGGATACCTCCGGCGGTAACAAGGCGCACCTCTACCAGACGGCAGAGCGGTAAGATCCTGTTCGTGACGCCAAGTTGTCGCGGGCGGGGAGGAGGGTGTCAGCACACCGCGCTCACCCCTTCTGCTCGGGTCCGGCAGCTGCTCAGTGGTGGCTCGAGCGGTGGGCCGGATCCCGGGGTTTCTCGAGCGGCACTCCTCGCCCGTGAGTGAAAGGGGGGTTGTTTGGGGTGTTGGGATAATGTCCGTGACGCCACCCACGGTTGTGGTGATGTGTAGCACCACCGCTGCTCAATGCGGGGATCCCGGGGATGGTGATGGGGAGCAGCCAGGTGTTGTGTTGCCCCTCCGTGGGTAGGGGTTGGTGATCCCGGGGCCCGGTGATGGCTTGTGAGGTGCAGGGCCTGGTGGGCGCAGGGACGCGGGGGCAGCGCTGTGCCTTGCGGCACTATGGTACTCACTCAGCCTGAGACTTGGACACAGTTTGTACGGTAAACCAAACGGCTGGTAGGACGGTCCCACAGACGGCTGCTTTGCTTCCCCGGTAGGTGACGGTGATGTCCCTCTTCCTTGCACCTGTATGTACGGATGGTTGCGATGGGTCCCCACCGGTAACCCGCTCCCCGGCTTCAAGCTGGGCCGGAGGAGCACTACACTTTGCCCGCAGGCGCTGGCCCTCAGAGACTGGTGCCCTGGCGGTGGCGGTGCCTCTGTTGTACAGGTTGGACTGTTGCCTTCTATCGGGACTTGGTTGTTGGGGGAATCTACGTCCCCTTCACTGACGGATTCGGCAAATTTGGCGACTCCTAGCCTTGCCGGGGTCCGAGAGGCCCCTGCCCTGGTGCTGACTGTCTCTCGGAACACTGCTCCAGACCACCGGGCACACAGCCAACGGGGTCCTTCCAGGAACCTCCAAACGGTCCCCCTCCGGACAGTCACCGCCGTCGCTGACCTTGCTGTTCTAGCCCTACACACAGCTGGGCTCTCAGGCTTTGCACTCTCTCTGCGCTGTCACCTCTTCTTGCTTTCCTCCTTTACTCCTTTTCTTTCCTCCACTTTCACTTCTTGGTTGTTTACTCTAGCCCCTGCCTGGGCTACTCCTCACTCCTTCCACTTCCTCCTCCCTGACTAGACTCCTGCTCCTCCCTGAGCCTTCTGTCTGACACTTCCTGCCTCCAGAGTTGTGAGCTCCTTGGTGGGCGGAGCCAACCGCCTGGCCCACCCCCTGGTGTGCATCAACAGACTCCTGGAGGAAGGCAACAAGGATTTCTGGTTAGCAGATGTGCCTACCTGGAGTGTGGGGTGTGGTGGTGTGTGACCTGTGTCCCCTGGCTTGCCCAGGGCGACACATTCTTATAGTTGGAGAAAAGTACGTCTGGAGCGGATGGCTGAGCTCCCAACTGTGACCCACATCAAGGGTCACCATCTATGTTGCCAGCAGCAATAAGCCTATATCATAGGTCAAAGACCGTTAGGTTCACACAAGCAGGAAATGCTTGAAAGATCTTTGCATTAAGTCATTGAAAAGACAAGACAAAGCCACACAATTATAACCACCTGGTTAATACTGTGTAGGCCTCCTCTGTGCTCTTCATCATTGGGGCATAAGTGCATAAAACATTTGAAGGTGTCCTGTGTTATTTTGCACCAAGATGTCAACAGTACATCCTCTAAATGCCCCCATGCACAGTAGATGGCTGTTGCCGAACGATGCTATGGATGATTGTTTGGCCAGCAGCTCTCGGCCATCTCCGCCATACATATCAATGCTTATTTAGCCAATAATGCCTGTGTTCTCTATGAGAAAGCCAATAACATGTTTTCGGTGATACAAAATCGGACATTCCCAATCAACAACTCGCCTGACAATCAATTGTCCGGAAATCCAATACACATTACAGTAGTGTTCTCCGAACTGGTTAATATTGGTGGGTTCTGTCGACATTATTCAATTGACAGGGAATACATACACATTAATGTTGTCTACGAAACAGTTGATATTAGTGGGTGTGGCGACACAGGGGTCAGTGGCTACTCTAATCCGTTGGCCCAGCCACCTTTAGAAAGACCGCCTGGACCAGAGCTCATCCCAGCAGAACGCCTGAACTCTGTACCCGTGGGCAGAACACTACTCAGACAATACAAGGTGCAGGAAAGGCAATAATTAGACTTTATTGGATCCCCAACAGTCAAAGGCATATAACACAAAACCATGCAAACTACAAGATGTAACAACAGAGCAACAGGCAACAGAATCTTAAGGGGGCTTTACACGGTAGCGATATCGCTAGCAATTTGTAGCGATAGCGAGCGTGTAAGTACCCGCCTCCATCGCGCATGCGATTGTTTGTGATCGCTGACGTAGCGAACATTATCGCTACGGCAGCGTCACACATACTTACCTGGTCGGCGTCGTCGCTGTGACTGCCGAACAATCCCTCCTTCAAGGGGGAGGGACGTTCGGCATCACAGCGACGTCACCGCAACGTCACTAAGCGGCTGGCCAATCAAAGCGGAGAGGCAGAGATGAGCAGGACGTAACATCCCGCCCACCTCCTTCCTTCCGCATTGTGGCTGGCGGCAGGTAAGGAGACGTTCCTCGCTCCTGCGGTGTCACACATAGCGATGTGTGCTGCCGTATGAGCGATGAACCACCTGGATAAACAACCCTTACTGATTTTTGAGTTTGGGACGACCTCTCCATGGTGAACGATTTTCACCATTTTTGAGGTCGCTTACGGTCGCTGGTAAGTGTCACACGCTGCGATATCATTAATGACGCCGGATGTGCGTCACTAACAACTGGACCCCGACGACAAAACATTAACGATATCGTAGCGTGTAAAGCCCCCTTATCTCTTCCACTTGCTCACCAGGGAGTAGACTATTTGTTTCTTCGGAGCTTGCAGGGCCACATACGCAAAACCAGCAGCATTCTGCTTTTGGCAGGCACCCATTGAGAATAGGACAGTGACAAGTGTAGGAAGCTTCACAAGCACAGCAAAGTCTGTAGCCAGGTAACTGAATTATCCCCAACCTGGGTTTCTTCCAGCTGAATCCTAGGATCCTTGGCGGTGTTCCTGCACAATGTAATCCAGTTTCTGATCCCCTAACCAGTGCCGAAGAGCCTAGGCTAGATAATGAACTAGAAAAAATTGCCGGCACTTTCTAATCTCATAGTCTTAACAGGTGCATACTGAACATGACATACAATATTCAAAAATAGCAGTTGCACTTAAAGGGAAGGAGAAAAAACAAGAATGTTGGTTTCTGGGCACAAGTAAATTTGGCCACCTTTATTTGCTAAGTAATTCCTATTTAAAAAAAATAAATAATGTTTTCTTAGTAGTAATGCGTATTTACATTCCAATATTCGCCATCCACATTCTTGTTTTTTCTCCTTCCCTTTACTTGAGTGCAACTGCTATTTTTGAATGTAGGCTGGGTAATGGACTTCCAACCGTGATCGAAACCCCTAGACTGCAACTAGTAGCAAAAGAACAAACTGGTCACTGTAACAGTTCCTTTTTATATCTCCTGGTCACTCATACCAGGGATTGTGGTCTCACGGGATTGGTGGAATAAGGCTGTGCTCTGATTGGGTGGCATTTCATTCCACATAGGTAATTCTCATCTGAGTTAGGTAGACAGAGAGGCTGGAGGAAGTTACATTAATTTAGCGATGCACATTCTCAGACAATGGGAGGCTCCGATAGTGGATGTGGAAAAAAAATGCCTCAACAAACACTAGTTAACACACAAAAGGGACTCTTGTCTGGCCAAATTAAGAACATTAACCCCATACAGACATTGGAAAGGGCTGTGTCTTCACAAAGGGTTCTACCGGCATTAGTCAAATGTGCATGGGAGGCTCTAATCCTGTAAATTGTGGGCTTGAGCTTCCATGGATCGGACTTGTTTTTCTAGTATATCCAACGGATTGACTGGATTGAGAGTTGGGGAATCAGGAGGCCAAGTATCTTGTCTTCTTCCTTAAAAGGAATCTCTCACCAGTTTTTTGCCACCTCATCTGAGAGCAAAGATCGAAATGAGAGACGTGTAATCACACTCTGAAGTATTCAAACTAATATCAAATGATATACAGATATGGTATATTAGTGGATACACACTAGGATGGATGTGGTGGCCTGAGGGACCGGTCGGTGTGTGTGTGTATATATATATATATATATATATATATATATATATATATAGAGCAACCGTCAAAGAACAAAGAGATGGCTCAAAAAGTTGAGTGAATAGATATATTTATTTATAAATGACCATGTTATAAATAATCAGGGTGGGAGAAAGGATCCGCATATACAAGAGACACGGGGAGAGCCAATAAGATGAGAATGGCTAAATCAACACAATAGATGCTTAGTTTTAATACATTAATGTACAGGTAGTATAATAATAAAAGCGTTACTTTTCTAGGTACGCTGTCCTGGACGGCCACAGAGAGATTAGTCTATATATTAGTGCACAACAATAAATATACCTACAATAAAGTGCAAGTGATGATGATCAAATAGTAATGGCTAATTTCTTGATACAAGGCTGCTGCCACATATAAAGACAGCCAAGCCGGAACATCCTAGATGGTGATTTCTCTTTCTTGGCACATATGTCCAGATATTGTACCTGCTACATGATATAAACGCTTATCAAGTAACAAGAAACTGAAAACAATCTAGTTTAAGTATGGGAATGTAAGTGTCACGGCATGGACTTAGGGAAGGTTTGGCATGAGGTAAAACAACAGACAAGGGTTTTACCAAGACAAACAAGGGGTACACCGGGGACACATTAACAATGGTGGGCCCCTGATGCTAGTGGGCAGCTAGTGGGAAGATGGACACCTCCTTCACTTACCTGCTGCTGTACCCTACTCTCCAAACCTGTCCCTATACAGGTTCCTCCCCTGTTGCCGAGCAGGATACTGAAATCCTGAGAGACCCTGCAGTAATCCCTGGCTAGTGAGTGGGAAGGTAAGGATCACTAGTAGTCCCACCGCTGCAGGTCAAGGGGGAAAACAACAACAGACTAACTTTAACAACTAGGCTGCAGTTAGGCACCAGTACTGCAGCCTACACCGCAACTAACAGCAATGGCTCAGGCAGCTTCTTCCACCTCCAGGCCAAGCATTCAAATGCGATCAAAGAATAATCGGCACCCTCTGCTTGAAGCAGAGGGTATACAAACGAACTGGGAGTGGTCCCAAACCGAAAACACCTGGAGTCAGAAGCTGCTGATAAGGAAAACTGACATTAACCCTTGCCAAACCCAAAGACAGAAAACTTGTTTAATATGTAGAGTCTCAGATGACAATGAAAGACTCTAGTCCTGATCCTGTCACTAGTCTCGAATTGCAGAGAACACAAGAAAAGTAAGTATACCTGATCAGTGAATGCCGCAGTCCACGAGACCCTGTGGTCTCCACCCCGATGCGCATTTCTGGGGGTGTGACACTGGGCGCCATTTCGGAATACCACTTTTAGCAAGGGACTTGGTTCATCAGTCAATGTTTAGGTTGGTGCAAGACAAAGAGCTCAGACACCCTGTTCTCCCTACTCAGAGGAGCTCTCCCAGGGTAACCACCACCCTTACCTATAAGGTTGTGTTAAACTCTATAGTAGAGCAGGGAGACACTATATATAACTGTACTGTATTTTTTTTATGTGCCACAGGACTGATATCTACCACTATATGGTCACCATATAGTGGTAATAACTGCTGAGGTTCCCTTGTACCCACTATTTATGATCTCCGCTATAACAGTAAATACGGTCGCCCGGTTAGAGGTCCACTTAGAAGTTTTGCCTCCTCCGGAGCTGCACTCCTAGTTATACCTATGTGTTAGGTCCACATGAATGCCAGAACCCTAGTCTTTAGAGCAGAACATTGCTCGGAGAATCACACTACTTATGTCGGATCCCCATAACGTATCTTGGTGCCATCTAATCTCCTGGTAGGCAACAATGTACCTGCACAAAATGAATTAAACCCATCACATCACTACTTCTCACGTCTTGAAAACATCGCGGCTTTTACAAGGTAGTGGTGAGTCTCATGAGCACTGATCTATCATGGTTACAAACACAAGCTACTTATTTTCCAGCTTGGACAACATTGCCCTAAGCATGTGACCTACAACCAAGCTCATACATTTCGCCAGAAATATATATACTGTATATATGGGTTTTTTTTGTTACTTTTTGCCTATGGGATTTATGGCTTCACAGAAAAGAGGATTTGCAATAATTTAGAGAATAAATCATATCCATATGTTATACAAAGCACTTAAGAGAAAATATCAGCTACTTGTGTTTTCCTGTAAATAAGAAGCAGTGACCTCACCGAGGGACCGGCACAGATTGTGGAGACTTGGCAGAGACCTGGAAAATCTCAGGACAGTCTGAATCCCTACTGCTCTGAGGCAGACGGCGAAGCTCGTACACGGCATATTGTACATGAGCACCGAGGAATTGTAATACAAGCGGCAACGTCACCTCGCTGCTCCTTCATCTTTTCCAAATACAATGCCAGTACACTATGTACTCGCCCGGACGTGGAAATGTGGCCACTTTCAATGAATTGCCTTCTGCATTTATTCAGTTCATCAAAATTAACTGGGTACAGATCGGAATCGCTCCTTGCACAGTGTGAAGTATCTGCCCCAAAAAAGTAAGTGCCCCCATTGATATTTAAAAAATAGCTGTCGTTTTAATTTTTATTTCATAAATCAATGGTGCACATGAAAATAAGCATCTATGTAATATACAGTGCTTACAAGTAGTATTCAACCCCCTGCAGATTTAGCAGGTTTACACATTCGGAATTGACTTGGCATTGTGACATTTGGACTGTAGATCAGCCTGGAAGTGTGAAATGCACTGCAGCAAAAAAGAATGTTATTTCTTTTTTTATTTTTTTTTTTAATTGTGAAAAGTTTATTCAGAGGGTCATTTATTATTCAACCCCTCAAACCACAAGAATTCTGTTTGGTTCCCCTAAAGTATTAAGAAGCATTTCAGGCACAAAGAACAATGAGCTTCACATATTTGGATTAATTATCTCTTTTTCCAGCCTTTTCTGACTAATTAAGACCCTCCCCAAACTTGTGAACAGCACTCATACTTGGTCAACATGGGAAAGACAAAGGAGCTTTCCAAGGCCATCAGAGACAAGATCGTGGAGGGTCACAAGGCTGGCAAGGGGTACAAAACCCTTTCCAAGGAGTTGGGCCTACCTGTCGCCACTGTTGGGAGCATCATCCGGAAGTGGAAGGCTTATGGAACTACTGTTAGCCTTCCACGGCCTGGACAGCCTTTGAAAGTTTCCACCCGTGCCGAGGCCAGGCTTGAGCGAAGAGTCAAGGCTAACCCAAGGACAACAAGGAAGGAGCTCCGGGAAGATCTCATGGCAGTGGGGACATTGGTTTCAGTCAATACCATAAGTAACGTACTCCACCGCAATGGTCTCCATTTCAGACGAGCCCGTAAGGTACCTTTACTTTCAAAGCGTCATGTCAAGGCTCGTCTACAGTTTGCTCATGATCACTTGGAGAACTCTGAGACAGACTGGTTCAAGGTTCTCTGGTCTGATGAGACCAAGATCGAGATCTTTGGTGCCAACCACACACGTGACGTTTGGAGACTGGATGGCACTGCATACGACCCCTAGAATACCATCCCTACAGTCAAGCATCGTGGTGGCAGCATCATGCTGTGGGGATGTTTCTCAGCCAAGGGGCCTGGGCATCTGGTCCGCATCCATGGGAAGATGGATAGCACGGCCTACCTGGAGATTTTGGCCAAGAACCTCCGCTCCTCCATCAAGGATCTTAAGATGGGTCGTCATTTCATCTTCCAACAAGACAACGACCCAAAGCACACAGCCAAGAAAACCAAGGCCTGGTTCAAGAGGGAAAAAATCAAGGTGTTGCAGTGGCCTAGTCAGTCTCCTGACCTTAACCCAATTGAAAACTTGTGGAAGGAGCTCAAGATTAAAGTCCACATGAGACACCCAAAGAACCTAGATAACTTGGAGAAGATCTGCATGGAGGAGTGGGCCAAGATAACTCCAGAGACCTGTGCCAGCCTGATCAGGTCTTATAAAAGACGATTATTAGCTGTAATTGCAAACAAGGGTTATTCCACAAAATATTAAACCTAGGGGTTGAATAATAATTGACCCACACTTTTATGTTGAAAATGTATTAAAATTTAACTGAGCAACATAACTTGTTGGTTTGTAAGATTTATGCATCTGTTAATAAATCCTGCTCTTGTTTGAAGTTTGCAGGCTCTAACGTATTTGCATCTTATCAAACCTGCTAAATCTGCAGGGGGTTGAATACTTCTTGTAGGCACTGTATCTTATCAGACAAATCTGCTTCTTTCTCCTTCTGGACATTCTCAGCTCCTCGGTAAAATCTGTCTTCAGTGAATACAGATTTTTATATTACCGATATATTTTATATACCAAAACCATGGGATGTTAAAATAATCCATAGGCTACAAAGAGATTCTGTCACAGCCTGATGTGATCTCTGGGGGGATCTGGGATCAAAAGGTCACATTGTGAATCGCCCGCTCGTCGTTACCCTAAATTGGAGTATATTTAATTCCATCCAGCACTGAGGGGGATAAGGTTAATATCTTCCTGCAGTGATTTCACACGTAGTTGTAACCTCAGCTGCAGCCACCCCCTTCTGCTATAAATATCCGCTCCTCACTCCTTCCTATGCCGGCTATAGCTCATTTCTATTGCTGTCCATTTGGAAGGAACCAGTCTCTGAAGAAAGCTGTGGTGTCACTTCAGTTGCAGCTGGGAAGTTCCTGCTGGAGTTTTATTTGTTGTATCTTTTTCCCCTGTTTGTCTTACCTCTCTCATGTTGTCTTATTGCCGTGGCAAGACTAGCGTCTCACTGGCTCTCACTAGCCAGGGTGAGTTTAAGAGCAGCAAGGGCCTAGGCACATGATCACTGATGGGGGGGAAGGACCCGTATAGGGATGTTTTGAGTGCAGAGATCAGTCTCTGGTGAGTGTCAGGAGGTGTTCCTGCACCATTGCCTACCATTGTAACGTGTCTCCAGTGTACCCTGTGTTGCGGCGCTTGCCAGGAGTTCTCTAACACATAGCAGAACCCCGGTAGTCACTGCGTGACAGATTCAGGCAAGGGATGAGGATAAAATAATATCTTTATTAAATGACATACATAAAAAGGGAAAGTGTGCGGCCGTGTCAGGTCCTGGTAATGCACGAGTCTCTCACAAGTGTGACTTCGGCCTTACACTAGTATATAGACATACTATTCTCAAAAATGGAGCAACATTTCAAAAAAGCAGATAAATTAACCAAAAGCATCTGCTTAATATAAGCCATGCCAACGTTGTGGAGCGACCCCCCAAAATAACAAGGACTGAAAATACTATTATACATATGGTCTAAAGGCCATAATAAATTTGCCAAAAAAATAAGATCAAAGCTTTTATTGCAAAATAAAAGAGCATATAGAATAATAAAACATTGGGGGACGTTTATTACACAGGTTACCCCCCCAACACTAGCATAAAAATACCAGCAATTTTCACAACATGTAGTAGCAAAAAAATCAAAATGCACATATCGGTATTTTTTAGGGATGATCGAATACCTCAAATATTCGGCTTCGCGAATATTTGCTGAATAGGTCGTCGCTATTCGACTATTTGTGAATATTCGATGTACAATGTAAGTCTATGGGAAATCCGAATAACAACTATTCGGAACTATTCGGGCTTCCCATAGTCTTACATTACGCATTGAATATTCGCATAGCGGCGACCTATTCTTCTAATATTCACGAAGCCGAATATTTGAGGTATTCGATCATCCCTAGTATTTTTACATCAGGTCTGATATGTTTCTGGAAGTGGGCGGGCCTAGCAGGAGGGCGTGGCCTAAACACCAATAGAGTCACTATAATTTATGCCATAAATCATAACTGAAATGTACTGTGTGGTTTCGCTTTCCTGCACACTTGAATATTAAGTGAAACCCAGTTGCCAGAATGATTTTTAGCCCCCAATATATGCACATAAGTAAAAAAAAAACTTGAACAACCCCTTTAATTATTTAAAAATAACAGTTCAACATTATAGGAGGCCTGCATGTACAGGGACTGGCGTAGAGAAATCACCGGCAGAGGTTTTTTCTTAAAATCAAAGTTATATTTTAAGGTCTTTACTTGTGGATTTTGCTGTGGACCCTCAGCAGAGCCTTGGCGATCTTTGCTGTGTTTTGTATTTTTTTGCAGATATTAGCCGCCCATTGTTGTCTATGGGAAGAATCCACAATACATCAATCTGCGGATGACAAATCAACAAAACCAGAAAATAAATGTAACTTTTGGATGATATTAGATGTTTCAAACACTTTGCAAAGACTTGTATTCCGTTGTATTGTATTGTTAATGTGGTAAATGACTATTCTAGTTGCAAACATCTGGTTGTGAAAGTAATATCTTCATAGGTGTATAGAAGCCCATTTCCAACAACCTCCACTCCAGTGTTCTAATGGTACATTGTGTTTGCTAACTGTGTTAGAAGGCTAATGGATATTTAGAAATCCCTTGAAAAAACTTGTGCAAGAATGTTAGCACAGCTGAAAATAGTTTTGCTGATTAGAGAAGCTATAAAACTGACCTTCCCTTGCGCTAGTTGAGAATCTGGAGCATTACATTTGTTGTAAGAAAAAGAAAGTGTTCAGCTCACCTCTCTTGACTCTAGGATCCACCACCGATGCACGGAACGCCCTGGCCCGGGCGGAGAAACACAGTCATGGAGAGGAAAATATCCAGCATCAGAAGAAGGAGAGGTTGTAGTAAAACTGAAATTTTATTAAATCCATTAAAAACAGGATACAACACGCAAAGAAGCTGGGGACACACAGTGAAACACAGGACTATCCTACGCGTTTCAACCTTGCGGTCTTAATCATGGATTATTTGGTATCTCCAGAATGAGAAATGTATTTATTTATTACATTTGTTGGTCCCATTAAACTCTCATAATGTACAGAAAAAGAGAACTTTAATGTGAAACTCGAGTCTATTCTTGTTCTTAGAAATGAAGGATATTCCATGCGAGAAATTGCCAAGAAACTGACGATTTCCTACAATGGTGTGTACTACTCCCTTCAGAGGAGAGCACAAACAGGCTCTAACCAGAGTAGAAAGAGAAGTGGGAGGCCGCGCTGCACAACTGAGCAACAAGACCAGTACATTAGATTCACTAGTTTGAGAGATCTCCTCACAGGTCCTCAACTGGCAGCTTCATTATATAGTACCCGCAAAACGCCAGTGTCAACGTCTACAGTGAAGAGGCGACTTCGGGATTCTGGCCTTCAGGGCAGAGTGGCAAAGAAAAAGCCATATCTGAGACTGGCTAATAAAATGAAAAGATTAATATGGTCAAAAGAACACAGACATTAGAGAGAGGAAGATTGGAAAAAAGTGTTATGGACAGACGAATCGAAGTTTAAGGCGTTTGGATCACACAGAAGAACATTTGTGAGACACAGAACTACTGAAAAGATGCTGGAAGAGTGCCTGACGCCATCTGTCAAGCATGGTGGAGGTAATGTGATGGTCTGGGGTTGCTTTGGTGCTGGTAAAGTGGGAGATTTGTACAATGGAAAAGGGATCTTGAATAAGGAAGGCTATCACTCCATTTTGCAATGCCATGCCATACCCTGTGGACAGCGCTTGATTGGAGCCAATTTCATCCTACAACAGGACAATGACCCAAATCACACCTCCAAATTATACATGAACTATTTAGGAAAGAAGCAGGCAGCTGGTATTTTATCTGTAATGGAGTGGCCAGACCAGTCACCAGATCTCAACCCTATAGAGCTGTTGTGGGAGCAGCTTGACTGTATGGGACGCAAAAAGTGCCCATCAAGCCAATCCAACTTGTGGGAGGGGGGGAAGCATGGGGTGAAATATCTCCAGATTACTTTGGCAAATTAACAGCTAGAATGCCAAAGGTCTGCAAAGCTGGAATTGCTGCAAAGAGAGCATTCTGTGACGAAAGCAAAGTCTGAAGGAGAAAATTATTTCAAGTAAAAATCATTATTTCTAACCTCGTCATTGTCTGGACTAGATTTTCTACTAGCTGTAGTACCCGGACGTTGCCCGGGATAGTAACTGTCTCTCTGTCTCTCTCCCAGTCTCTGTCTATGTGTCGCTGTCTGTCTGTCTCTCTGCATGTCTCTTTCCTTGTCTGTCTGTGTCTATGTCTCTGTCTGTATTTGTATCAGTCTGTCTCAATCTCTGTATCCGTCTGTCTCTCTCTATCTCTGTTCTGTCTCTATGTGTGTCTTTCTGTCTCTCTCTTTCCCCATCTGTCTCTTTGCCCGCCTGTCTCTTTCAAGGTCTGTCTCTTTCCAGGTCTGTCTCCTTGCCCGGCTGTCTCTTTCCCGGGCTGTCTCTTTCCCGGGCTGTCTCTTTCCCCGGCTGTCTCTTTCCTCGTCTGTCTCTTTCCCCGGCTGTCTCTTTCCCCGGCTGTCTCTTTCCCCAGCTGTCTCTTTCCTCGTCTGTCTCTTTCCCCGGCTGTCTCTTTCCCCGGCTGTCTCTTTCCCCGGCTGTCTCTTTCCCCGGCTGTCTCTTTCCCCAGCTGTCTCTTTCTCCGGCTGTCTCTGTCTGTCTCTTTCCCCGTCTGTCTCTGTCTGTGTCTGTCTCTCTTTATCCGTCTCCCCACCGACATCTTATTACCTCACACATAAGCTTCTTATACTAACAGTTTATTTTGTTCCTATAGCAACCACTGACAGTTGCTATCAATAGCCTGCAGCTCCCAGCTCCATTTAGTTTAATGGAAGCAGGATTTTTGGAGAGTAATTGTAAAGTGCGGGGTTAAATTTTCCCGCCCAAACATAGTCTATGACGTTCCCTGAGTCACATGGAGTGTCTGTGCAAAATTTCGTGATTGTAAATGCGACTGTGCGGATTCCTTTAGCGGACATACACACACACACACACACACACACACACACACACACACACACACACACACATACAGTGCCTACAAGTAGTATTCAACCCCCTGCAGATTTAGCAGGTTTACACATTCGGAATTAACTTGGCATTGTGACATTTGGACTGTATATCAGCCTGGAAGTGTGAAATGCACTGCAGCAAAAAAGAATGTTATTTCTTTTTTTATTTTTTTTTTAAATTGTGAAAAGTTTATTCAGAGGGTCATTTATTATTCAACCCCTCAAACCACAAGATTTCTGTTTGGTTCCCCTAAAGTATTAAGAAGTATTTCAGGCACAAAGAACAATGAGCTTCACATGTTTGGATCAATTATCTCTTTTTCCAGCCTTTTCTGACTAATTAAGACCCTCCCCAAACTTGTGAACAGCACTCATACTTGGTCAACATGGGAAAGACAAAGGAGCATTCCAAGGCCATCAGAGACAAGATCGTGGAGGGTCACAAGGCTGGCAAGGGGTACAAAACCCTTTCCAAGGAGTTGGGCCTACCTGTCTCCACTGTTGGGAGCATCATCCGGAAGTGGAAGGCTTATGGAACTACTGTTAGCCTTCCACGGCCTGGACAGCCTTTGAAAGTTTCCACCCGTGCCGAGGCCAGGCTTGTCCAAAGAGTCAAGGCTACCCAAGGACAACAAGGAAGGAGCTCCGGGAAGATCTCATGGCAGTGGGGACATTGGTTTCAGTCAATACCATAAGTAACGTACTCCACCGCAATGGTCTCCGTTCAAGACGAGCCCGTAAGGTAACTTTACTTTCAAAGCGTCATGTCAAGGCTCGTCTACAGTTTGCTCATGATCACTTGGAGGACTCTGAGACAGACTGGTTCAAGGTTCTCTGGTCTGATGAGACCAAGATCGAGATCTTTGGTGCCAACCACACACGTGACGTTTGGAGACTGGATGGCACTGCATACGACCCCAAGAATACCATCCCTACAGTCAAGCATGGTGGTGGCAGCATCATGCTGTGGGGCTGTTTCTCAGCCAAGGGGCCTGGCCATCTGGTCTGCATCCATGGGAAGATGGATAGCACGGCCTACCTGGAGATTTTGGCCAAGAACCTCCGCTCCTCCATCAAGGATCTTAAGATGGGTCGTCATTTCATCTTCCAACAAGACAACGACCCAAAGCACACAGCCAAGAAAACCAAGGCCTGGTTCAAGAGGGAAAAAATCAAGGTGTTGCAGTGGCTTAGTCAGTCTCCTGACCTTAACCCAATTGAAAACTTGTGGAAGGAGCTCAAGATTAAAGTCCACATGAGACACCCAAAGATCCTAGATAACTTGGAGAAGATCTGCATGGAGGAGTGGGCCAAGATAACTCCAGAGACCTGTGCCAGCCTGATCAGGTCTTATAAAAGACGATTATTAGCTGTAATTGCAAACAAGGGTTATTCCACAAAATATTAAACCTAGGGGTTGAATAATAATTGAACCACACTTTTATGTTGAAAATTTATTAAAATTTAACTAAGCAACATAACTTGTTGGTTTGTAAAGCCAGCTTTACACCTTACAATTAGGGATGCGATCTCGTATGCGATGTGACACGCCCAGGTCGCATATGCGATCTAATGAGATTGCACGTAGGTCGTTCATTTGCTGTCACACGTGCGTTAGTAGCCTATGTTAAATTGATCAATTTTGTGTGCGATCCTTTAGATCATGTGTTCTGTGACGTATGCATTGGGCACCCTTTTTTTTTTTTTATTTATTGACTTGACAAGCGTGTGTAATGTGTAGGGATGCGTTTTTACTATGGGCTAATAAATCCTGCTCTTGTTTGAAGTTTGCAGGCTCTAACTTATTTGCATCTTATCAAACCTGCTAAATCTGTAGGGGGTTGAAGACTACTTGTAGGCACTGTACATACACTCAGCTTTATATATTAGATTCATTATGCAACTCATTTGATAAATAAAAGTATGATTTTTCATGGAAAAGACAAAATTGTCTGGGTGACCCCAAACTTTTGAACTGTAGCGTATATACTATATATATATATATATATATATATATATATATATATATATATATATATATATATATATACATATACAGTACAAACCAAAAGTTTGGACACACCTTCTCATTCAAAGAGTTTTCTTTATTTTCATGACTCTAAAAATTGTAGATTCACATTGAAGGCATCAAAACTATGAATTAACACATGTGGAATGAAATACTTAAAACAGTGTGAAACAACTGAAAATATGTCTTATATTCTAGGTTCTTCAAAGTAGCCACCTTTTGCTTTCATTACTACTTTGCACACTGTTGGCATTCTCTTGATGAGCTGCAAGAGGTAGTCACCGGAAATGGTCTTCCAACAGTCTTGAAGGAGTTCCCAGAGATGCTTAGCACTTGTTGGCCCTTTTGCCTTCCCTCTGCGGTCCAGCTCACCCCAAACCATCTCGATTGGGTTCAGGTCTGGTGACTGTGGAGGCCAGGTCATCTAGCATAGCACCCCATCACTTTTCTTCTTAGTCAAATAGCCCTTACACAGCCTGGAGGTGTGTTTGGGGTCATTGTCCTGTTGAAAAATAAATGATTGTCCAACTAAACGCAAACCGGATGGAATAGCACGCCGCTGAAAGATGCTGTGGTAGCCATGCTGGTTCAGTATGCCTTCAATTTTGAATAAATCCCCAACAATGTCACCAGCAAAGACCCCCCACACCATCTCACCTCCTCCTCCATGCTTCACGGTGGGAACCAGCCATGTAGAGTCCATCCGTTCACCTTTTCTACAAAGACACGGTGGTTGGATCCAAAGAACTCAAATTTGGACTCATCAGACCAAAGCACAGATTTCCACTGGTCTAATGCCCATTCCTTGTGTTCTTTAGCCCAAACAAGTCTCTTCTGCTTGTTGTCTGTCCATAGCAGTGGTTTCCTAGCAGCTATTTTACCATGAAGGCTGCTGCACAAATTTTCCTCTTAATAGTTGATCTAGAGATGAGAAGGTGTGTCCAAACTTTTGGTCTGTACTATATATATATATATATATATATATATATATATATTGTATATTTGATGTGGAAATGGGCCCCTGTATCCTTTTGGCCCTTGGGGCAGCTGCACAGGTTGTACCAATGGTATGTCTGCTCTTATATATACATATTATTACTTTACATGGAATTGTACATCCTGTTTACTGGACTTGAGTACCCGGCTCTGATCTGAGCTAAACATATATCCCCTACAGGCAACAAGAAGATGCCCTGCAGCCATTTTGACTGTGGGCATGTCCTGGCGGTGCTTACATTTAATAATGCTCTGCCACCATCCTGCGCACTCTCCTGCCCTGCTGCTGGGGGAGTGGGAGGTGATTGATGCTGACACCACACACTATTCAGCCCCTGTCTTACCCCTGATACAGGTCACAGATTTATAGCTTTCTACTTGCTTGGAGACATCTCTGGGGCCTTGTCACTGACTGAGAATGAGCCAGTTTGTGCTTGACAGAACCCTGCTGCTTTGCTGTAAGGTCTGACGGCCCTATTCCCTGAGCCTGGGGCCATATGTGGGAATGGTGACGGAGCCAAAAGTCTGCTGTTCCCAGTTATAAGGACGGATGATGTGTGATGAAGTCATAATGTGTCCATAATTATAAAATAGTATGGGACAGGAAACATCCTCTAATCCGGCAGAGAGTGAATGGGATGTCCAAGTTATCAAAGATTCCGGATTAACAGGCGGGAATAGGAAACTCTATATGGTGGAGAAATGTATAGGAAGAAGCTCAGGAATGAAGTATAGCACTCTATTGCCTGCTGATGCTGCACAGGGATATGCACTTTTGTCAGTTATTCAGAATTAGGTTTGAATTATTATTTAATGTAAACAAAATTATGAAAAAAATAATTATATCTATAATGCAGCATGGAAGATAGAATATGTTTTGGTGACAGCATTTGCGAGACACTGCTTATATCAGGAGGATATAGTAATAGTGGGGTCTGTATTGTAGTGGGGTCTGTAATGTAGTGGGGTCTGTGTTTTACGTGGGTCTGTATTTTAGTGGGGTCTGTATTGTACTTGCGTCTGTATTGTAGTGGGGTCTGTATTGTAGGGTCTGTATTGTACTTGGGTCTGTATTTTAGTGGGGTCTGTATTGTACTTGCGTCTGTATTGTAGTGGGGTCTGTATTGTAGGGTCTGTATTGTAGTGGGGTCTGTATTTTAGTGGGGTCTGTATTCTACTTGGGTCTGTATTGTAGTGGGGGGCCTGTATTGTAGTGGGGTCTGTATTGTATTGGGGTCTGTGTTTTACCTGGGTCTGTATTGTAGTGGGGTCTGTATTGTAGTGGAGTCTGTATTGTACTTGGGTCTGTATTGTATTGGGGGGTCTGTATTGTAGTGGGGTCTGTATTGTACTTTGGTCTGTATTGTAGTAGGTTCTGTATTGTAGTGGGGTCTGTATTGTAGTGTGCTCTATATTGTAGTGGGGTCTCTAATGTAGTGAGGTCTGTATTGTAGTGGGGGTCTGTATTGTAGTGGGGTCTGTATTGTAGGGGGGGTTTGTATTGTAGTAGGGTCTGTATTGTAGGGGCCTCGGGCACCAGTGTTATCTTCATGGGTGACTGTTGACAGGGGCCATATATCTCTAATAAATCGGCCAGTCCCACCATCACATGTATATACAATGGCCGCTCTGGGGCTTTAGGCAAGAATTAGAAGAGACCCTCATTCCCTTCAATTAGACATGGTAAATATGTGCCCCAGGGGCAATGACTAAAAGCTGCTGAACTGTAGAAAGTGCTGAAAGAAAATAAAGCTGGATAGATGGATAAAAAGGCAGCACTCCTATGGAGGATGGAAGGAAGAAGTGGACCTTTGGTAGCCCGTGTGGCAATGTATCGGTGCACAGAACCTTTCTATGGTGAGGGTGATCAACAAGTGGAACAGGCGGCCATGAGAGGTGGTGAGTTCTCCTTCAATGGAAGTCTTTAAAAAGAGGTTGGACGGACATCTGTCTGGGATGATTTAGTGAATCCTGTTTTGAGCAGGGGGTTGGACCAGATGATCCAGGAGGTCCATTCCAACTCTAATAGTCTATGATTCTATGATTCTAAAGTGGAATCCTAGAAGATTCTGTAAATTGAAAGTTGCCACATGGGCTGCCTAAGGTCCACCTCTTCCTTCCATCCTCCATCAGAGAGCTGCCTTCTTTTTCACATTTTATATCTATTTACAATTGGAGGTTTGTTCTGGAAAGTCCTGTACTCACAGCATAGTCTCGTGGAGATTTTCTATTGTAATCACGATAGATAGATAGAGGGATAGATAGATAGATAGATGATAGATAGATAGATAGATAGATAGAGGGATAGATAGATAGAGGGATAGATAGATAGATGATAGATAGATAGAGGGATAGATAGATAGATAGAAGGATAGATAGATAGATAGATAGACAGATAGATAGATAGACAGATAGATAGAGGGATAGATAGATAGATAGATAGATAGATAGATAGAGGGATAGATAGATAGAGGGATAGATAGATAGATGATAGATAGATAGAGGGATAGATAGATAGATAGATGATAGATAGATAGATAGATAGATAGATAGATAGATAGATAGATAGATAGAGGGATAGATAGATAGAGGGATAGATAGATAGAGGGATAGATAGATAGATAGATGATAGATAGATAGATAGATAGATAGAGGGATAGATAGATAGAGGGATAGATAGATAGATGATAGATAGATAGAGGGATAGATAGATAGATAGAAGGATAGATAGATAGATAGATAGATAGACAGATAGATAGATAGACAGATAGATAGAGGGATAGATAGATAGATAGATAGATAGAGGGATAGATAGATAGATAGAGGGATAGATAGATGGATACTGTAGATAGATAGATAGAGGGATAGATAGATAGATAGAGGGATAGATAGATAGATAGATAGATAGAGGGATAGAGAGATAGATAGAGGGATAGATAGATAGAGGAATAGATAGATGGATACTGTAGATAGATAGATAGAGGGATAGATAGATAGATAGATATAGGGATAGATAGATAGATAGATAGATAGATAGAGGGATAGATAGATAGAGGGATAGATAGATAGATAGATAGATAGAGGGATAGATAGATAGATAGATAGATAGATAGATAGATAGATAGATAGAGGGATAGATAGAGGGATAGATAGATAGATAGATAGATAGATAGATAGATAGAGGGATAGATAGAGGGATAGATAGATAGATAGATAGAGGGATAGATAGATAGATAGATAGATAGAGGGATAGATAGACAGATAGATAGATAGATAGATAGAGGGATAGATAGAGGGATAGATAGATAGATAGATAGATAGATAGAGGGATAGATAGATAGATAGATAGAGGGATAGATAGATAGATAGAGGGATAGATAGAGAGATAGATAGAGGGATAGATAGACAGATAGATAGATAGATAGATAGATAGATAGATAGATAGAGGGATAGATAGATAGAGAGATAGATAGAGGGATAGATAGATAGATAGAGGGATAGATAGATAGATAGAGGGATAGATAGATAGATAGATAGAGGGATAGATAGATAGATAGATAGATAGATAGATAGAGAGGTAGATAGAGGGATAGATAGATAGAGAGATAGATAGATAGATAGATAGAGGGATAGATAGATAGATAGATAGATAGAGGGATAGATAGATAGAGAGATAGATAGAGGGATAGATAGACAGATAGATAGATAGATAGATAGATAGATAGATAGAGGGATAGATAGATAGATAGATAGATAGATAGATAGAGAGGTAGATAGAGGGATAGATAGATAGAGAGATAGATAGATAGATAGATAGAGGGATAGATAGATAGATAGATAGATAGAGGGATAGATAGATAGAGAGATAGATAGAGGGATAGATAGACAGATAGATAGATAGATAGATAGATAGATAGATAGAGGGATAGATAGATAGAGGGATAGATAGATAGAGAGATAGATAGAGGGATAGATAGATAGAGGGATAGAGATATGAGATAGATTTGAAAACTATATTGTTGTAAGAGATGGACATATCGATCAACAGATCTATTGACAGATAGATATATAGATAAATAGAGGAGATAGACTTAAAATATGCAAGGTTGTAAGAGATAGGAGATAAATGTATAAACATCATGTAGATATTAAATAGATAAATATTTGATTTATTGATTAATAAATGTGACATCTAATATATAAAGCTCAGTGTCTGTGTGTGTGTGTATGTATGTATGAATGTCCGCTAAAGGAATTTGCACCGTCGCATTTACAATCACGAAATTTTACACAGACGCCCCATGTGACTCAGGGAACGTCATAGACTATGTTTGGGCGGGAAAATTTAACCCCGTGCTTTCCAGTTACTCTACAAAAATCCTGCAGCCATTAAACTGAATGGAGGTGGGAGCTGCAGGCTATTGATAGCAACTGTCAGTGGTTGCTATAGGAACAAAATAAACTGTTAGTATAACAAGCTTATGTGTGAGGTAAAAAGATGTCGGTGGGGAGACGGATAGAGAGAGACAGAGACACAGACAGAAACAGCCGGGCAAAGAGACAGACAGAGACAGACTAGCAAAAAGACAGACCTGGAAAGATACAGCCCTGGAAAGAGACAGACTGGCAAAGAGACAGACTGGCAAAGACACAGACCGGGCAAAGACACAGACCGGGCAAAGACACAGACCGGGCAAAGAGACAGACCGGGCAAAGACACAGACCGGGCAAAGAGACAGACCGGGCAAAGAGACAGACCGGGCAAAGAGACAGACCGGGCAAAGAGACAGACCTGGATAGAGACAGACCTGGATAGAGACAGACAGGCAAAGAGACAGACTGGGCAAAGAGACAGCCCTGGAAAGAGACAGACGGGCAAAGAGTCAGACGGGCAAAGAGACAGACCGGGCAAAGAGACAGACCGGGCAAAGAGACAGACCTGGAAAGAGACAGACCTGGAAAGAGACAGACCTGGATAGAGACAGACGGGCAAAGAGACAGACCGGGCAAAGAGACAGACCGGGCAAAGAGACAGATGGGCAAAGAGACAGCCCTGGAAAGAGACAGACGGGCAAAGAGACAGACCGGGCAAAGAGACAGACCGGGCAAAGAGACAGACTGGGCAAAGAGACAGACCTGGAAAGAGACAGACCTGGAAAGAGACAGACCTGGATAGAGACAGACGGGCAAAGAGACAGACCGGGCAAAGAGAAAGAAGGGCAAAGAGACAGCCCTGGAAAGAGACAGCCCTGGAAAGAGACAGCCCTGGAAAGAGACAGCCCTGGAAATAGAGACTGGCAAAGAGACAGGTGGGCAAAGAGACAGGCGGGCAAAGAGACAGACGGGCAAAGAGAAAGAAGGGCAAAGAGACAGCCCTGGAAAGAGACAGCCCTGGAAAGAGACGGGGGGGGGGGGTGATTCTTACTTTCTGCATGTATGGGTGTGAGCTGGCCCCCCAGTATTTTTCGGGTGCCCCCCGGTTGGCAGCACAGATGATGGCAACATAGATAAAGGCAGCACAGATGATGGCAGCACACATGTAATGGCAGCACATATGGTGGCAGCACAGATAATGGCAGCACATATGGTGGCAGCACAGATAATGGCAGCACATATGGTGGCAGCACAGATAATGGCAGCACAGATGATGGCAGCACACATGATGGCAGCACACATTATCTGGCAGCATAGACAATGGCAGCACACATGATGGCAGCATAGGTAATGGCAGCACACATGCGATGGCAGCACACATTATATGGCAGCATAGATAATGGCAGCACACATTATATGGCAGCATAGATAATGGCAGCACACATTATATGGCAGCATAGATAATGGCAGCACACATGTGATGGCAGCACACATTATCTGGCAGCATAGATGATGGCAGTACAGATGATGGCAGCACACATTATATGGCAGCACAGATAATGGCAGCAAACATGATATGGCAGCACAGATAATGGCAGCACACATTATCTGGCAGCACAGATGATGGCAGCATAGATAATGGCAGCACACATGATATGGCAGCACAGATGATGGCAGCACACATGATGGCAGCACAGGTAATGGCAGCACACATGATATGGCAGCACACATGAAGGCAGCATAGGTAATGGCAGCACACATGATATGGCAGCACAGATGATGGCAGCACACACGCTGGCAGTGCAGTGCGGCTGCTCCGGTGACAGCAGTGCTGTGTGGGTGGAAGGGTTAAGCGCCGGCTGAGTGGATGAATGGCTGTGGTGGGAGGGAGGCTGTGCGGGGTGTGCGGTGCCGGCGGAGCTGGAGGAGGACACTCAGACATTGCAGCAGAGCCCTGAGCCACACACAGGCGGAGACGCGGGGCCGGAGGACTCTGCTCCTCGCACTCTGGGATTTGGGGACAATGTGGATGCTGTGCTGCTCCCTGGACTTGTGGACACGGAGGCCCGGGCTGTGGGGTGAGTAGCCGCCGCCGCCGCCGCTCCCCTCCTCATCCTCGTTCTCCTCATGTAGCTGCTGCTGTATTGTTACAAGGAAATGGCCCCGACTGTTCTGCTTCTCATCCAGCCCTGTGTCTGGCTCAGCCGCTGGGAGCAGGAGGCCGGGAACAGCCCGGTGGTCTCTGGAGCTTGGACCCCCTGTACCCGCCGGTCAGCAGGGCTGTGGCGGAGCAGGGGGCAGACGGGGGTGTCTGGCTGTGTGATTACACCTCTGACTCAGGAGCTGATGGAAATGAGGTAATGCCGGAGCTGGGGAAGCTGGCACACTGACACTGCACAGGGGGCTCTGCCCCAGCCCCCCAGAATCAGGCACACACTGGAAAGGACGTGTGCTGTGGGCTCCTCACTACCAGGGGGGAATAATCCTCACTGCCCCTGGGGGGCTCCTGACTGCACCTGGGGGGGATCCTCACCACCCAACTACCCCTGGGGGCCCCTCACTACCTGGGGGGAATAATCCTCACTGCCCCTGGGGGGCTCCTGACTGCACCTGGGGGGGATCCTCACCACCCAACTACCCCTGGGGGCCCCTCACTACCAGGGGGGAATAATCCTCACTGCCCCTGGGGGGGATCTTCATAACCCAACTACCCTGGGAGGCGCTTCACTATCCCAGTTGGGCTCCCCGTCACCCCACTGCGTCCGGTGGGCTCCCCGTCACCCCACTGCGTCCGGTGGGCTCCCCGTCACCCCACTGCGTCCGGTGGGCTCCCCGTCACCCCACTGCGTCCGGTGGGCTCCCCGTCACCCCACTGCGTCCGGTGGGCTCCCCGTCTCCCCACTGCGTCCGGTGGGCTCCCCGTCTCCCCACTGCGTCCGGTGGGCTCCCCGTCTCCCCACTGCGTCCGGTGGGCTCCCCGTCTCCCCACTGCGTCCGGTGGGCTCCCCGTCTCCCCACTGCGTCCGGTGGGCTCCCCGTCTCCCCACTGCGTCCGGTGGGCTCCCCGTCTCCCCACTGCGTCCGGTGGGCTCCCCGTCTCCCCACTGCGTCCGGTGGGCTCCCCGTCTCCCCACTGCGTCCGGTGGGCTCCCCGTCTCCCCACTGCGTCCGGTGGGCTCCCCGTCTCCCCACTGCGTCCGGTGGGCTCCCCGTCTCCCCACTGCGTCCGGTGGGCTCCCCGTCTCCCCACTGCGTCCGGTGGGCTCCCCGTCTCCCCACTGCGTCCGGTGGGCTCCCCGTCTCCCCACTGCGTCCGGTGGGCTCCCCGTCTCCCCACTGCGTCCGGTGGGCTCCCCGTCTCCCTGGGGGTGGGGGGATCCAACCTGAGCTGTCACAATGGAGCAGTGGGCTGAGCAGGGTGGGGGAGTGTGGGTTACACTTTGTTATTGGCAGTGTGGAAAATACTTGTTTGTTAAATTGTTATTCTCCTTATTATGTATCTATTTACTGTCAGGGAAAATAATAACCTGTCCTGGACTGACATGCCACCAACATGTACTGCAGTGCTGTACAATGTAGAGTAGTAACCATATATTGTTATCGCACCAGCATATACTGCCATGCTGTACAATACATAGTAGTAATAATAGTATACTGATATAGCACCAACATATACTGCAGAGCTGTACAGTACATAGTAGTAATAATAGTATACTGATATAGCACCAACATCTACTGCAGAGCTGTACAATACATAGTAATAATAGTATACTGATATAGCACCAACATATACTACAGAGATGTACAATGCATAGTAATAGTATACTGATATAGCACCAACATATACTACAGAGCTGTACAATACATAGTAATAATAGTATACTGATATAGCACCAACATATACTGCAGAGCTGTACAATACATAGTAATAATAGTATACTGATATAGCGCCAACATATACTGCAGAGCTGTACAATACATAGTAATAATAGTATACTGATATAGCGCCAACATATACTACAGAGATGTACAATGCATAGTAATAATAGTATACTGATATAGCACCAACATATACTGCAGAGCTGTACAATACATAGTAATAATAGTATACTGATATAGCGCCAACATATACTGCAGAGCTGTACAATACATAGTAATAATAGTATACTGATATAGCGCCAACATATACTACAGAGATGTACAATGCATAGTAATAGTATACTGATATAGCACCAACATATACTGCAGAGCTGTACAATACATAGTAATAATAGTATACTGCTATAGCGCCAACATATACTAGAGATGTACAATGCATAGTAATAGTATACTGATATAGCACCAACATATACTGCAGAGCTGTACAATACATAGTAATAATAGTATACTGATATAGCACCAACATATACTGCAGAGCTGTACAATACATAGTAATAATAGTATACTGATATAGCACCAACATATACTGCAGAGCTGTACAATACATAGTAATAATAGTATACTGATATAGCACCAACATATACTGCAGTGCTGTACAATACATAGTAATAATAGTATACTGAGATAGCACCAACATATACTGCAGAGCTGTACAATGCATAGTAATAGAATACTGATATAGCACCAACATATACTACAGAGCTGTACAATACATAGTAATAATAGTATACTGATATAGCACCAACATATACTACAGAGATGTACAATACATAGTAATAATAGTATACAGATATAGCACCAACATATACTGCAGAGCTGTACAATACATAGTAATAATAGTATACAGATATAGCACCAACATATACTGCAGGGCATTACTGTTAAGAGGCCGTAAGGATAGTGCTGTGGTGTATAAATAATAGCACCTACGTACACTGCCTTTACAATTAAGGAACGTAATACCAAAAAATGACATGACACCAACATATACTGTAGTGGGAGCAATAGTAATATTGTGTATTAAATAGATAGAATAGAACAGTATATTGATATGGCGTGAGACCAGAGACCTTTACTATGAGGCGCAAGTAAAGGATAGTGATACTGCATATTAATATGGCGCCTACTTATACTGTGGTGCTTTAGCCATTGTATATCCGAGGACTTTACTATCAATAATACTAATAGTGTGGATTATGATCGCACCTCTGTAGCAGTGCGTTATACCTTGGAGGACTCTTAACGCCGATATGTACCAGAGGACTGTGCACTCAAGAGAAAGCAATGACGGTATTATATAGTGTATATCAATATAGCACCAACATGTACTGTAGTGCATCACAACAAAGGAAAGTGATTACACTATAGTAATATGGCACCAACAGATACCAGAGGTTTATAGTTTGCAAAGGGAGCAATGATATCAAGTCGTAACCCAATATTGATATGGCTGCAACTTCTGTAGTAGCGTTGTACAATCTCAGAGGTGTAATATATATTGATTTGACAGGTTTCAAAGAGGTTTACTAGAATTAGACCAATGGTAGTAGTAATGTAGCACCTACTGCATAGGCATGGCACCAACATATACTGTATCGATTTACAATCAGGTGTACCAACATATACCAAATAGCTAGTAATGTATCCTGTAATATTAGCTAATATACCGCCGATATATACTAAGGTGCTTTACAAAAAGGTATAGCACCAACATAGAGAGTGTTGTGTTATCAGTGGAAGCTGTAGACAGACAATAATATAGTAATAAAGCAATTATTGCGTAACAATCTAGAGATATAATGGAGCTAGATTGCCAGCTCTGCGGACCAGGCCGCGCTTTTCCACTACTGGGCTGCTCAGCTCTGTGATTTATTGCATGTGGCAGTCACAGTTAATCTCGTCAGTGGGGTGACGGGGGTCACCCAGTACAGAACAACCTCAAAGTCATATACAGGAGGGAGAATGACTGTTTGGGTGAGTCACGCTGACGGCCCAATAGCTGGCCGCACTCCCAAGTTATGGTTGTAATCATCACACAAGTGCGGTGGACGTTAACCACAGCCGGCTTCCCCTGCATTGTGCTGACCTTATATTGCAATTTAGGATGTCACATTTCATGTAACGCAAATGTTGGAGACAGAACAATTGGTCCTTTTTTTTTTTTTTGCCTTGGAACAAATTGTAAGATTTTTTTCTTTTTCACCAAAAATAGTGGAGAGAAATTGCCTTTTATTGGCTTTTTCATTGTTTTGTGTAGAAGAACATGCACAGCAGAGGGGGGAGATGTGGTCCGGCGTTCATTGGATTTGTAGAAGGCTGCAGGTACTAATGAACAAATATATGAGAATGTGCTGGCGGACAAAGGGCCCCTGCGCAAGAGCAATATATGGGCCCCCTGTGCGAGAGCAATATATGGGCCCCCTGTGCGAGAGCAATATATGGGCCCCCTGTGCGAGAGCAATATATGGGCCCCCTGCGCGAGAGCAATATATGGGCCCCCTGCGCAAGAGCAATATATGGGCCCCCTGTGCAAGAGGAATCTATGGGCCCTTTGCAGCTATTGGAAGTAGAAGTGGCCCCCTTTCCTCTTGGGCCCCTGTGCGGTTGCACCAATGATATGTCCACCCTTGTAAGGCTGCTTTCACACATCCGGTTTTAGCAGTGCGGGTAAATCCAGCTCTAAAACCTATGCAACGGATGCGGCAAAAAAACTGCATCCTTTGCATAAGTTTTTACATGCGGCCCGTCCGTTTTTTGCCGGTTGCGGCACGCTACTGAGAATGCGCAGTGCAAAAAAAACATGCGGCGGCCGGATTCGGTTTTTGCCGCATGGCGCCGCATCCGGCATCCATAGGCATGCATTGGAAAAAGCGTCGGATGCGTTTTTTTTTGCCGGACAAAAAAACGTGCCAGGCAACGTTCCATCCGGCCGCCGCATGGGCTAAATATGCCGCATCCGTCAAAAACCGGACCGAACGCAAGGCCATGCGGCACAATCCGGCACTAATGAAAGTCTATGCGGAGAAAATGCAACCGGCGGCAAAAAAAACCGGATTGTGCCGCACAGCAAAATCCGGATGTGTGAAAGCAGCCTAAGGCTACTTTCACACACCCAGTTTTTGCTCTGCGGCACAATATGGCGCTCTGCAGAAAAACCACAACCGTTTTTTTTGCCGCCGGTTGCGTTTTTTTTGCATAGACTTACATTAGTGCCGTATTGTGCCGCATGGGCTTGCGTTCGGTCCGGTTTTTGCCGCATGCGGCAGATTTAGCCGATGCCGCAGCCGGATGGAACGTTGCCTGCAACGTTTTTTGCTCCGGCAAAAAAAAACGCATCGCGCCGCATTCGGCCGCTGCGGCACATTTTTCAATGCATGCCTATGGACGCCGGATGCGGCGCGATGCGGAAAAAAACGGAAGGGCCGCTTGTAAAAACTTATGCAAAGGATGTGGTGTTTTCGCCGCATCCGTTGCATAGGTTTCACAGCCGGATTGAGCCGCACTGCTAAAACCGGATGTGTGAAAGCAGCATTAGGCGGCTTTCACACATCAGTGTTTTGCCATCCGGGACAATCCGGCAAAAACATGAAAAAACTGATCCGGCATCTGTTTCCGCCGGATCATTTTTTTCCCCCCATAAACTTCTATTAGTGCCGGATTGCGTTCAGTGGACTTGCGTTTCATCTGACTTTCGCCGGATCTGGCAAAATTTGCTTGTCCGGCAACCGGATGGAACGTTTTTTGTCTCCGACGAAAAAAATGGATTGCGCCATTCGGCATGTTTTTCAATGGAAGCCTATGGCAGCCGGATCCATCGTCATCAGTCATATGCCGGAATCCAGCACTGGTTTCCGTTTTTTTTAAACTGAGCATGCTCAGTATCAAAACGGATCCGTCAAAAAACGGAAGAAACGGATGGAAAAAAACGGATGCCGGATCCTTCGCATCACTTTTTTTGCCGGATTGTGCCTGATGGCAAAAAACTGATGTGTGAAAGCTGCCTTAGGCCTGTTTCCCACATCAGTTTTTGACCGTCAGGCACAATCTGGCGAATTCCGGATAAAACGGATCCAGCGTTGGATCCGTTTTATTCCCCATAGACTTGCATTAGCGCCGGATGGCCTTGCGTTGCATGCGGCGTATGGCCTTGCGTTGAATTTCTTCGACTGCCGGAAAGGATGCAGCATGGAACGTTTTTTTTATCTCCGGCAAAACACCGGACCACGCCGTCCGTCATGTTGTATAATGGAAGCCTATGGGTGCCGGATCTGTCGTCATCCGGCATATGATGGAATCCAGCGACGGATCCGGTCTTTTGAACTGGGCATGCTCAGTATCCCAACGGATCCGTCAAAAAACGGAAGGAGCGCACGGAAACAACTGATGCGATGGATCTGGTTTTTCGCCATATCTGTCGCATCAGGTTTTTTTCCGGATCGTGCCTGAGGGCAAAAAACTGATGTGTGAAGGCAGCCTTAGACTATAGATAGGTTTGTGAATAGTGCATGATACAATTGTCAGCTTTACGTCCTTGCAATCTTTTAGTAGTGTTGTCATTCCGGAGGTAAAGTCCACATTTGGAGATGAGAAATGCCGGATCTTTCTCTCTGACATCGTCTGTCGGGGGCGAGTCAGGAGCCCCCCATACCCATTAGTGTAGATCCCACTAATGTTAGTCTATGGTGGCCTTAAGGCTCACGTTTGTTCAGCCAATATGGTAGAAAAATAGATTGAAATTCAATATGCCAAACCACATGTGCCCAATCCTGTGTCCTCAAGTGAGATAACCCCAGATGTCTGATAGCTACTTTATCCTCTCTCCCCATTGGAAATACTTGCACACTCGGATATATGGAGCGTTCATAGCCAATTTGCTATGATAATGTATGTGCACATGCCATATCTTTTGACATAGAAGATGGCACTGATGGGGGTCCCGGGCACCTCTCACCAGATCTATTCTAGGGGCCATCAGTTTATATCTCATATATCGAAGCTACACCACTGAACACACTGTAAACTCACTAAGGAAAAACAATGATCATCCCATTGTTTTAGATATTGGTGGTGATTTTAATCCATTGCCTCTGTTGTGCCACAGAAATGATCATATTGAACCTTGAGGTCTTAAGTTCTCAATTGTCTACCTGGAAGGACTACAAGTCACAGAAGGTTCTGTAAGGTGTTATTTAGGCAGTCAGTGCTTGGACTTTCCTAAGACGTGTATGGCGTACTGCTATTTCCAGGCTATTTTGCATCGTGGGATTTTTACTGCTGTTTGTTTGTTTATATTTAGATGTTGTTATAACCTGAAATTCTGAATGTGATTTTCGCTCTGTGTGAGACCTTTGGACTTCTGGAGAACATGATCCCATCGCTCGTCATCGCATATTAGTCACTGTTTATCACCCTCAAAATAGCAGCCAGGGCAGTGATGGTCAGTTTGGTTTGGGGTCTTTGCGGTCACGCACTTAGTATATCGGGTATCGCACTCCTCAGAGGTGGGCGAAGAAACGCAGCTCCCCTGCCACGGCTTCTATTGGAAACATATGAATCAGACCACCGCACAATGGCCATGTTGTAAACGACATTATGGATACATCGCCCCGTATATCCTCATGCAAATAATTGAATTAGATATGTGTAGTGTTGTCATGATCCGTGTCATAGCGCTGGACTTTGTGAAAGGAGATTACAGATGATGGACTAATGTTTATTTTAAAGACACGGCGCGTTAACTCCCTAATGCTATTTTGTGTGCCCTGGATTGTCGCTGTATCAGGCCCCTTTGTGATGGTGGCAGCCGGCGTCCATGTTTCATGTAGATGCACAGAGTATTCTATGACTTTGTTCCTCAGAAGGTGAAGTCATGAAAAGCTTCATTATCTTATCTAGGAGATTCCCATACATTTGTGATTAGGAAGAAGTGTCATAGTAGTTATATCTTGATGGATCCAGTAGCCGGGCGGTCTGGACTCGCGCACAGGATCTTGTGTTAGTGACTGTGTCTTGTGCAAAAATGACCCATCGCTTGCCTTAAGGCTATGTGCACACATTGCGTTTTTTGCGGCGTTTTTGCACGTTTTTCGGGTGCATTTTTGGCCTCAAAACTGCATGACTTTGCTTCCCCAGCAAAGTCTGAGTTTTCATTTTTGCTGTCCACACACAACTTTTTTTTTAAGCTGCGTTTTTGAGCTTAAAAAAAAAAAAAAAAAAATGGACATGTCAATTCTTTCCTGCGTTTTTCTGCGTTTTCCCCCCATGCAATGCATTGGAAAAACGCAGAGATCAAAAACGCAGCAAACTGCAGCCAAAAACGCACCAAATCGCAGTAAAAAACGCATGCGTTTTTTGCCGGGGGTGTGTTTTTGTGCGTTTTTAGCGGCCAAAAACGCACAAACGCAGCGTCAAAAAAAACCTCAGCGTGTGCACATAGCCTAAATATGGCTTTTTTTGCTACCTGGTGTAAATGCCCGTTCCCCTGAATTCACCGCTGTTTTTCTTTTGTTCCTCCTCCTCTCCATTCCGGACATATGGCCCTCTCTTCCCTATATAGAAATCTAGCACTTACTGCTAAGGGGGCGTGGAAGAAGAGTTGAAGACCACGCCCCCTTGGCTAAAAAGACTCAGTTTACATGCATTGAAGAATGGATCATATCTTGGGAACAGAGAGGAGCAGGAGGAAAGGTAAATCATCCATGGATTCGGGAGAACAGCAGCATCTACACCAGGTAAAAAAAAAATACATATTTTTGGAAAGAGGTTCACTTTAAAGGGAATCTTGGCTTATAATTACTATTTCATTATGGTGCTGTTTGGATCAGATCTATAGAGACTGCTATGTGGAACCCCAAAATGTTAAGATATGTGCAGGGGAGACATACTGGAGTATGGAGATTTCCAGTATGTTTTGATAAACTATATAATACTTTTGATATAATGGGGCAGATTTATAAAACTGCTAAAAGAAAATCCGTCTTGGTGATTCCTAAGGCTGTGTGCACGCAGTGCATTTTTATCATGACTTTTATGCATTCACAGTGCATTTTATTGTTTTTGTTTTTTTTTTTTTGTTTTTTTGGGTTTTGTCACAAATCTGCATGCCTATCCTTATGCCAGCAAAGTCAATGAGAACCCTGATGTTTTGTGCACATGTTGCTTTTTTCCCCCTTTCAGATTTGGTGCAGAAATAAACCTGCAGCATGTCCATTCTTTAAGCATTTTTCCACCACCCCCAGAATGCATAGAACACACAGGGAAAAATGCATTCAAAATGGAAAAAGGACATAAAAAATGTGCAGCAAAAACACTCATTTTTTATCTGCTAAGAGATGCAGATTTGGTGCAGAAATTGCGTGTGTGCACAAAGCCTTACAAGCAATCACAGCTCAGTTTTCATGTTACCAGAGCTGTTAGGGCTCATGCGCAAGTACCTGCTGAATATTCTGCAGCGATTTGACAGCACATGTGCGCTTCAAATCGCTGCAGAAGCACTGCATAATGGATGCAGTATTTTTGTTAAAAAAAAAACCGATTTCATGCGCTCGGGCTGCTGCCCCCACCATAGACAGAGGGGAGCTGCATCCATAGCGCACGGAATAATTGACATGCTCATTTTATGAACGCACGGATTTGGGTAAAAATTTTAGCACCCAAATCGCTGCGTTCAAAAAAAGCACCGTGCGCACGTCTCATGCACAATCTACATAGATTCTTCAGGGGTCGCAGGGCGCATGCATTTACACTGCAGTGCTATACGCATCGTAAATGCATGTAAGTACGCAACGTGCGCACGAGCCCTTAAGAAAACTGAGCTCTGATTGGTTGCTTTGGGCAAAAAAAAAAACATGAAAAAGACTGTTTTTATAAATGTGGAGCAAGGTGTTGGCCCATTTAGATCACCCCTGTTCATATTGGGGGATGATGGATCCTCAGACCTCTCGCCAGGTGGGAGACCAAGAATGACTGAGTCTTGCATTGGTGCAACATGTACCGGTAATTGGGTTGCCTGCAAAAAAAAATATTATTCTGCTTACTTATCAAGACACATTTTGGGTTGCGTGGTGGCCTCTGGTATATGAATGATAGGGCTCCGGTACATATGTAAAAGATTAAGACAAAAATGTAAGAGAGCCTTTCATACCAGTGACATGAACATCAGAGGAGTTGCGTTCACAGCAAATGACGAATCTGCGCCATGACGCTGAACCACTGCAACTCGAAAATGGAAGGAGTTGAGCTCCTCGGTTGTGCGCTAATGCTGCGGAATATGTTGGCGCTATAGAAATACAATTACTTTTATTACTGTGGTCTTAGATGCTTTCATACTCAACCGGTCATGTGCTGGATACTAGAGAAGGTGCTAAAGGTTTGTCTCCCACGCAAAGAATATATGTGTGTGAAGCCATGTATGACTGCACGTCATATACACTTTATAGCCCTCCGCAGTCTCTGGCTCCCCGTACTGTTCTGAGCAGAGGCAATCGCTCGTAGATGTCTTCTGCGTTGCTGACCGACAGCCGGCATCACTTTATGGGGTTTATCCTCAATTTTCCGCAGTTAAAGCTGCACAATAACATTATAGGCAATAATATCCTTTTATTACTTCCGTTGTGACTATGGACTTTACTCACAAGTTGACGCGTCTTTAAAAAAAAAAAAAAAAAAAAAGTAAATATATATTTGCAATATATTTAAAGGACCTGTCACCAAATCAGAAGCGATCAGTTTTTGCTCTCATTTTCCTCTTAATACACCCCGGAGTATTCTGTTTTTTGTTTTAGTTTTTAAATTGCTTATACGGTTTTAGCGATTATAGGGCTTTTTTATTTGGTGCGAATTGTTAAGATCTTTGCTAAGGGGGCGTGGCCCACAGGATTTCTTGGGGGCGTGTCTTTAGGCCGCTCTACCCTGTGAGCCACGCCCATTGGTTCAGACTGTAAAAATCAGCACAAAGTAAAAAGGTAAAATCGTACAACAGATTATATATATATATATATATATATATATATATATAAAAAAAAATATATATTATATTATATATATTTATATTATATTTATTTATTTCAGGAGAGCAGCGGAAATAAAATGAATAAGAGCAACAACTGAATATCACGGGTCCTCTTTAATTATGTAGTCTCTCTGTTGGACTTTTCATATAAGAGCCCTGTCATTTTCACCCAGCGTGCTATCGGGGTAAGGGGTGGACATATCGTTGGTGCATCCTGTGCAGTCGCAGGGACCCCAGAGATAAGGGACCCATTACTGCCTCCAAATGAGGAGGAATTGTGCCTTTCGATAAGTTCTTAAGGGTACTTTACATGCTGCGACATCGCTAGCGATCTCGTTAGCGATGTGAAATTCTAGATCGCAAGTGCGATCATTTGAGATCGCACATAGGTCATTTTACGCATGTACGATGTGCGATCTCAAATGATCGCACTTGCGATCTAGAATTTCACATCGCTAATGAGATCGCTAGCGATGTTGCAGCATGTAAAGTACCCTTAATACTCCAAAGGGCCCCAATATTGTTCTTGCACACGGGCCTCTTCTGTCCATGTCCGCCAGTGATCGGTGTGCAAAGGAACCGGTGAAATGATGACATATTCAACTCTTCTACGTGTGTGCACCATACCCCCGTTGTTGGACAGATGAATAGATGCTATTAAACTTTTTATGGTTCAGTGTTCTGTGTTTTTGTTTTGCAAAAAAATACCACATTGCACCAAGGTGAAGTATGCAGCTCCCACATGTGCAAATGCAGCCATAAATCGAGTGCCATGGGAGGCTTCCTCGCTAAATTTTATCGCTGTAACTCCTATTCCTGACTTAATCATTGACATAATTGGTCATCTGTCAAATGTTTGTTCAGTAGGCGCTAGTGTCGTAAAAAATGACCTCCAAGACTGTAAACGTGGTCGTACACTTTCTAGAAGGGCGGAAATTCTTCTTGAACCCCCCCCCCCCCTCTTCTTCATCCGCATGGACTTCGGCTCCATTCTTGAAGGCCTCATCCAACAAACCCGACCCTGAGCTCTGCTGCCAAGGAAGAACCTGTGCCCCCTTAGAAGATTTGATCCATTGATGTTGCCGAAATTGGCAAAAAGTGAGGGAGCAGCTGAAGGCTTCCCAAAAAGATCTAGTTCTTGAATCATACCTTAGTAGAGGTAGTTTAGGATCATGAGTGGGAGATGTACAATGGGGAGTTGTAATCATTTTAGACAGACTGGGCGGTCTTTTTGAGGTTATTCCCCCCACATGCCATCTCCAGCGAGGGTATTCACATGGCTGAGCCTATCTTATCCGACATACATGACATCTACTCTGGAGGAAGACTCTGTGCACCTCCGGAGGAGATGATCAGCCAGTCTCGCCCAAATTGGCAAGTTCGGCATCTGGTATAATCCTTCTTATGAGCTCTACTTTTTGAAGTTTAGCTAAAAAAATAAGAGTATGTTTTATAAGACCCCCCTTTAAATGAAGTTTGAGAGTCCAAGAGGAAGTGAAGTATCCTAAATGGACAACTCCTTAAAGACCATGATGACAGATGAACAGCTTGAATTGATGAAACTGTCGCTGAGCCGCGTCCCCCATGATGCTTAGCCTGTCCTGTAAATTGCCCATTATTGACCGGTCTTCTGCTTAGTAAAGATTTTCATTTGTATTATTTCGCTGCAGAAAGGCTGTAATTCAGTTAACCTGAACCTGCGCCACTTATTATCTTTATGGCTTGTGAGTCATAAAATTATCAGGAGATAGTTGCAGCGCTAAGCATTTTGCCCTAGGCTTGAGCTGCAGAGCTGAATGCAGACCCCGTATTATGTACAAGGAAGAGCAGAGCTCTATATACAGTAATGTCACTCATCCTAGACCCACATTAAAGGGAACCAGTCTGCAGGTTTTTAGACCCTAAATTAACGTTATCCTTTTCACGCCCCCTGAAATGTTGATGACGTCCATATGTTTGTATCAAAAAAATACGTGCCTCATTATTCCAGAAATGCAACGTCGAATGTGTATGCAAAATATGCGCACGAGTTCAGGGGCTTGGCCTATACTTACTGGTCTCCGGCTTCTCCAGCCTCCATGTCCTCCCACGGCCAGCCTCCAATCGGTTTCTCTTCACTGTGACCTGCTCCATGTGCCCCTAATCTGGTGCAGGCACTGTCATGTTTGGGGGTGGCGCATGCACAATAAGGTCCTGTGAGAACCGAACTATTGATCTGCGCATGCACCACTCCTGGGAATGAAGGGGCCTGCACCAGATCTCAGGTCACAGAGAAGAGTGACCTGTCAGTCACAGACAAGAGGCCGGCAGTGGGTTAGGGCTGGCCACCAGTCTGTGACTGACAGGTCTCTCTTCGCTGTGACCTATAATCTTGTGCAGGCGCTGTCATTTCCGTTGGTGGCGCGTGCACAATAAGGTCCTATGAGAGCTGGACTATTGATCTGCGCATGCGCCACTCCTGGGAATGAAGGTGCCTGCGCCAGATCTCAGGTCACAGAGAAGAGTGACCTGTCAGTTCCACCCCCCCCCCCTTCCCCCACTGTAACCTGGTGCA